>NW_008626800.1:0-13141 GCF_000691845.1 Merops nubicus | reverse complement strand
AGACTAGCAATGCAATAGCAAGGGCTTGGATACTAATCTCAAAATTAAATATCTTCATTTTAGAGGTGTAGATGTGCTGCACCTCTAAAATATGGATTTCCAGAGGTATCCATTCTCTATTCTCACTAAAAGTCTGTGGAACAATTGATAAGAGTCAGGCATCAGATCTGGAGTCCTGGTGTGGTGATTCCAGCAAGATGCAGGATTTAGCATTTCCTGTCTCAACCTGCCATGCAGGGTTGCTATGTGAATGCTAACTAGATAATGTGCTCCACCCCACAGCTGCTAGGTAGGCACAGCTACTAAAGAATCCCAAAGACTCGTAAGACACAGGGAAGAAGTTTTCAGAGATGGAGTATGTGATGGCTACAGGGCTGCATCAAATGTAGACTCGCCTAATTTGATCCTCACTGATACCCAGTGTGCATCCTGCCATTATACAAGGAACTTTTCAAAGAGCTTGCCTTAAATCTCCACTGCTGAGTCAGACCTGGAATGCAGGAGTCTCCAGCCATCCTCAGCCCTGCAGCCTAAGCTCTCCCAGCAACAGCCCCATGGCCTCTGGTAACCCCAGGGCTTGCTAATGTGAGGTTCATAAACCGCTCTGACATTCCCATGGAAACAGAGTGTGAGGTCATAAACAGGGGATTAGCACCTCCAAGCGCCCAGCACAGCACAGGATGCAGGCCACAGGCTGTCTCTTTGCCCACCAAAGCCAGGGGCCATCCAGTCTGGAGAGGGGGAAGAGATCCCGTTGCCTGGGCAGGGCAGGCAGAGGGTGAATCTCTGACTGGGGGAAATGGGGATGGAGCAGAGGGAACAGCCTGGTGATGGGCCCCTGCTCACTGCTCAGCCCCACAATGAAAAAAGAAAAGAAGGCTCAGGGGGGTCTTACCAGTGTTTATAAATACCTAAAGGGAGGGTGTAAAGAAGATGAGGCCAGGCTCTTCCTAATAGAGCCTGGTGACAGGACAGGAGGCAATGGACACAAATTGAAACAAGGAATTATGTCTGAACTCAGAAACATAAGAAAACATTGTGTCACTATGAGGGTGGTTCTCTGGAAAATGCTGCCCAAGGAAACTGTGGAAGGTCTATCCTTGGAGATACTCAAAACCTGAGTGGACAAGGTCCTGAGTAACCTGCTCTAGGTGACCATGCTTGGTTGTGGACTAAGTGCTCTTCAGAGGCCCCTTCCAATCTCAACTACTCTGTGGTGCTGTGACTGCCCTACTGAGTGTTAGTGATGAGGAGGCGAGTGCAGCCGAGGATGGGAGGGCAGACTCTAACATGTGTGGCAGCTTTAATCCTCTGTGGGTTAATTGTTTGAATGAGATGTGGTTTGTCCTTAAAAGACTGACAAGAGAATATTCTGACAGACCTTCTGTGAAATGCTATGAGTACTTTTTACGAGCTCTGTTGCCTGAGGCATGGTTTACCCAGTTATAAGGAACTGCTTTTCCCCTCCCAATCTATTTCTGAAAAAAACAGATGTGGAAAGACAAGACTATTCACCTGTTGAGCTTGGGTTTCTTGGGAACATGCCCTTCAGGAAGTGGAGGCCTGTGGTTTGGCAACAAACCTGAAACAGAAAAAGAAAGGTGTGAGAATATTCTGCAGTGCCTCCTTGCCTCTACAGCATCCAGAAGTCACACTGCACCTCATAAGCCAGGCAACCCAGGTCCCTACAGGGACAGCACAGCAGGAACTCAAGTACAATACAAAAGGGATTTTATCTTTAGTCATTGCTGAACCTGCACCCCAGCCACAGAGAAGCTAGGAGGTTCTGCTGGGTACAGAGAGGACATACCCAAAGACACAGCCACTTGGGCTCATCAAAGAGGCTTTTTAAGAGGACACAGGACACTAGTGTCCAATCAGATTCCATTTCCAGGATGAAAAATCTGACTATTAAAATTGTGAGTCCATTTAACCTGAATATAACTCAGGTACCAAGCATAAAGACCAGCACAATACTCTGACTGTTTCAACCTGGGTCCTACTCTCAGGGTAAGGCAAAAAAAAAGTCCCCACATGGCAGATGGCAGGCAGGTACATGTTATTAAGGGAGTAGATCAAGCTTACACTAAACTAAGTAATTTCAGAAGCTGGTATTTAATCATCAGTTACTAGAGACTGAGCCACTTCCCAGACCTTGTCATCTTCAGGGATAAATGTCTGCTGCCAAGGCAGAAGCCAGGAGGCAGAAAGCAGAACAGGTAGTCTCTGGTTCATCATCTTGTCCCAGCACTTGGGCCACGATGACTTCCTGCGTGATTGGACAATGACATCTCACTGGGCTACACTAAGTGGGTGGGAGACCCCCTCTCTCAAGGGGTTCTGTGGGTACCCCACAGGACAGGGTTGTCTCAGGAGGAGGCTAGGTACCTGCACGGTGAGCCATCTGCACGCAGACAGCAATCTTCTTGTGCTCCTCCAAACAGAGGCCTGTGACCCTTCGTGGCAGCATCCCTCCATCAGAACGGATAAACTGACTCAGCAGCAAGACATCCTGAGGGAGCAAGAGAAGGGCAAAAGCATCACTGCTACAGCTACTTTAACTGCTGGGGCTCTGAGGTGTCGTGATGACTCTCGTGCTGTGTACAGAATGCAGAACAAAGCAAAACAAAACAATGATTTCTTCTTACGCATTTTGGCTGCAGCTCGACAACAAGTGGCTTTTGCTTGCTATCCCTCTGCCTGCCAGCTTAGCTCAGTAAGGTCACTCAGATGGTCCGAGTCTTCCCCTGACTTCACTAGCGTAAATATGTGATGTCAGCTGCAATCCCTGCTACTTCGCTGTCACTTGCTCCAAGATTCTAGCTAAGATATTGTGTCCTAGGTACTCAGGCATGGTTACACAAGACCTGCAGATGGACAGTGTTTATACAACTTGAAATGCCATCACAGCTGCTATCCTAAAGGTCACAGACATGTTAGATCACCTCTAGCCCCTCCTTGTTCCCTCAGAGCAGGATTGTTCTCTGCTATCTAGTCCTCAAACTTTTGTCCAGTTTCCCATGGTGGAACTCCCCTCATGTCCCTCTGGAGGGGTGGAGAGCAGGGAAATGGTCCAAGGTCTTGCATGAAGAGGCTTTTTGTCAGAAAAGAACGTGTGCTGATGAGAAAGACCCAATAGTATAAATCGCTGCCTTCGGTCCTTTGCGTGCATTAGGTGGGGCTGTATAGCCATGCTGGATGGAAGGAGCACTTGGAGCATGCTGAGGGTTTGTCTGTGATTCAAGCATCATTTAGATTACACTGCTGTTGACCTTTACAATTAAGAGCTCTAGAAATGTAAAGCACTCTTAATAAAAACAAAATTAAAAGGATCTCCAGGATGAGATAGTATCACGGGTCTGGGATAACAAACTTTTAAACACAGCAGCAGCAGCTGTTGCACGAGTGTCCCATCAACTGTACACAGTACAACAGCCCAGTACTTAGACATGTGCTCTCCATATCCACACACAGCACCAGAGTGAATGTGCCCCTCAGGCCAATATAGGCAGGTCTCCCTGACACGCTGACGTCAGGCTAAGTTGGCCCAAAGGGCCTCTGGAGACTGTGCTTGTTTTTTCCCCCCCATCTGCTGACACTTGTTGCTGGTTGAGAGATTATTTCTCCATTGCTGTTGTAAACATGTTCATAGCTGAGGTAGCTGGACAGTGTGGAGGTTGCCTGCAGGCTGGTAGAGACCCACCAGTGAGCACTCCGATGGAACGAGACTTCAAACCAGGTACCTTACCACTTTACACCACGCTGTCTAGGGCAGCAGGCAGGAACAAAGAGTACTTGCTGGTTTTCACATCAGGTGACCCTGACTCTGCCTGTTTTTCACAGACCTGCTCCCACTCTCCATCTTTGCTCTTTTCCAAAGAGCTCCCTGAAGCATTCCTAGCTTCGTTTACTGGCCTTGCAAAAGCAAACAATCACAAGTGGATATAAAATAAATGTTTGGAAAACCTAGCTATCTAGGAATTATACATCCACCCCCACTGCACAAGAGCAGCTCAGCTCTAAAGGGGCCTGCTAGAACTCAATACAGCTTTCCAACCAGAATGATCAATTCTGACAAATGCTATCATGTAAGTGCTGCAGTCAAAATTTAGAGGTTTGTTTGTTTGGGGTTTTTGTGGTTTGTTTTTGTCCTTCTTGCTCCCCACCTTCAATTCCACCCTCACTAATATCACCACAAAACACAGTTTCCCTCTTCCCTTATCTGGCTTCCTTTCTGCCGCCACTTGTCTACAAGGAATGTGTTCAGACTGATTTTCAGATCCAGCTCCTTTGAAAACGTGGCAGGTTAGGCAACTTCTCACTGACACAAAATGACTTCTCAAACACCATACAGTGTGATGCTGTATCCAAAGAACAAGAAAAGCACAGCTGAGCAACTAGCAGCAAGCTCCTGAGAGACCATTTGTGGTTAAAACGGAAGCAAAGTGTCCTCATCTCAGCTAACGTACAGCCTTGCCAAGGAGAACAGTAACCAGGGGACCAGCTGGTGCCAGCTATGTTGGTGGAAACTGGACAGAGGCCAGTCAAACACTCCAAGGGTACTAACTTCTAGCTGCTCCTGAAATGCACTGGATTGGATTCAGGAAACCAGAGCAAGCCCTATCCCCTTTTTTCCCCCCTTTTCTTTTGCTATCCAGTTCTCCAAGTCACCAACAGTTTAATTTGCCATTTAGCACAAACATGTTGCTTCTAAGGAAAGCAACATGTTTGTGCTAAAGAAACAAACTTCTAAGTGTCTAGAAAGAGGAAAACTTTCTTAGACTTTTCTACTAGCCTGCTGCATTACTCTGTGGGGAAGAGGAAAAAGGGAGCTGATGGCAAGTTTGTGGCTGTTCCAGTCTTTGCAGCCGTGAAAGCCTAAGTAGGCCACAGGTTCTTGTGAAGGGTGTGTGTGGTCCAAGTGATTTCTCGTATTACCACCACGCCTCATGGAGTCACAGGGTTGTTATCAACTGTTTCCATGCAAAGGGGGGACGTGGGAAGCAAAGGGAGCTAGCCTTTCTTTTTCTCCCTGTGGGAAAAAAAAATAAATCAGAAAAATCCATTCTGTTATTATCTCTGACCAACAGTGTCACCGACTGACCAACACCCTTGTGTGGCAGTCCCTTCTTAACTGAAATCATCTATATCCCCAGCTGCTGCAGCTCCAAATTACACTCACACCATCTGGCTTAAAATGCTGCGCACTTGTCAGGAGGTTTGTCCATTTCTGAAGAACCCCACAGTTAACAGGCCAGGTGCCTCTCCCAGAGTACTTGGACAGATGCATCTCACCACAGGGAGAAAGCAAGACAGGTACAGCCAACTTTATGGGGCAGCTGTGGAGGGAAGTGAACAAGTATGTGGAATGGTCAAAGAAAAAAAAAAATATGTCTGGCAAGTTCTCATGGTACTGTCATGTTCCATAAATTCATACTTTGTGCTAGTGGACAGCCAAGCCTGTAACCACGGATTTGCTTTAATCACTGGACAGCTCCCACGAGGCTGGACCCAGATTCCCACCCCTGTGATCTTCAGCATTTGATGAAAACAATTTGGATTGAATTAATCTAGGGCTAATAGGCAAAGCTTGCTGCTTGGTTTCCCCTAATTGCTGCCAAAGCAAAAGGACATATTTACTGCCTACTCAGACTAATGATGTTTGAAGTGGATAGGGGGAAAACAAAGAACAAGTTCAGCTTTCACCTCCAAAAGGGCTGGATAAACTTGCTAAATGAAACACGATATACAGCACGTTCATGTGAGTGGATGGCAACCAAAATGCAGAGACATCTCTGCGTTTTAATATCTGCAGATGCTTTGAAAAGCACGACCCTGGACTGCTTACACACGATTCACTAAAACCTTCATTTACAGGAAGAGCCGCCAAAGAAGTCTCTGTAGCCAAATGACTACTGGGCTGTATCAGTCATTATTTTCAGTTATACAACAGTCTGATTTTTCCCTTCTCCCTTAGTCCTTGGAGCTGTACACCATTCCCCAAGCATTTTGTAACAGGATTTCAGGTTTCAATCCAGTTGCATCCCGACAATGACCAAAAGAACTTTTTAGGTCCAACGGATGGGAAAAAAAAACAACCGAGGTCTCAGTTTCAATGGACAGACACCCAGAGACCACAAGCTGTGGGAATTTATACCTTGGGCTCTGTTATCCTGAGCCTCAGCAGCAACTACGGACTGAACAGGCAAAGACAACGGCAGCCCTTCACACCACAGCCGAGGCAGGTTGGAATCATGACCTGCTAGTGCTCACAATGCCTGCTCAGTTGATTAATAACTTCAGAGACATTAGTCCCCCAGTTCTCTGACAGCCAAAGTAACTCATTATGCCACTACTTTAGACTGTGCTAGTTGCACATGACAAAAGGAAAGTCCTATGAGGTCATATTACTCAGCTCCCTCAGGGGCTAATTCAACACTTCCCTTTTCATAGTGCCTCATTCAGTCTAATTACAAGCCTCCCAAGCAAAAATGCTCACGCTTTCCCTTCTGTGCAACTGACTGATCTCAGCTTATCAATCTCAAAAGAACCACTGTGATCCCTCTATTCTCATCTCTTATCAAGCACAGGTTATGCTGTATGAACTGGAATATATCTTTAACAAAAATAGCTGTTCTCAATTTACAGACTTGCAGGACAATTAACCACCAGGGAGTAAATTGTGTCACTATTTAATTATCCACACAGTTAAATGCCTGTGCTTTATTGTTTAAGCATTTCAAGATTCTGCTGCTCATCACTGCTGCAGCAAAGAAGAATAGCAGAGAGTGCTTTTGTGCAGAAAAGGGAGATTTTGTTCACCTTAACATTTAAAAGCCTAAAAATCCATGACTGGTACAAAGCATTCAAACATACAAGGGATTTTTTTCAAGCAGAAGAGGTGGTCTACTCCACCCAGGAACTAGGAATTTCTCCTAGTTCCCATCAGCCCCACAGGGACATGCTTCTAAACACTAAATACCAGTTCATGCTGCCCTCTTTAGCTTTTTGGCCAGGTTCTCCTCTGTTCTACAGCAGGAGTATTGGATGTATATACAACAGATGCATATGCCTTTAACTATATGGCAGCCAGGACACACATGTTCCTAGTTTGTCTTTGAGGACCACAACATCTTAGGAACAATCTCAGCAATGATTATCAAGACTCTGTCTGCACTATCCCTCCTCACATATGGTATTCTCTTGCATCCATACTGAACAGTAGAAAACAGGACCTAAGACTCAAACTGAACTGGAGCATGGAAGAAAACTCGTAATCTTAGTTCACTCTGGGAACACACTCAAGACTCAGGCTTTACTTTGTTGGGACCAACAGCCTACTTCTAATCCTGAAAATCAGTCTCTACAGCATCACATTGTCCAAAACTGCTTCTTTGGTTCTCACTGGCACTACTCTCGATCCGTGCAAGAGAGTCTTCTACCACCAAAAGCAGTAGTGAGTCCATATATTAGTTTCCAAGATTTAATCCACTCCCATGGCTCATTTCATCCCTGAGCATCAGTTTATAGTTTCTCTGGAGCTCTTAATGTGCAACTCATAGGATGCTTTCCAGAAGTCTGTAGAACTACCCAGTTTAACGATACTGTTGTCTCCTCACATTTAAAACAAATAAAACTATATTAATAAAGTATTTTCCAGAGTGACTGGTCTGTTTTCATCACAACCCAATTCAGCAACGGTGAAGAAAAGAATTGCAAAAAATCACTGCATTCAAACATAGGCCACACAAACCCAATCTGGTTTTGTAGCACTTTCCATGCCTTAACAGCATCTGCCATTTCTCCTTATTTACAACCATCTGCAAATTCATTGTATTTTCAGCTTTCCTAGATAGCTGAGAAATCAGACCAGGGAACACTAAAAACTCCCCTAACCAAAATTAAATAATTTCACTGTTTAATATTATTGCATCCAGACCAAGTCAGAACCACTGACAACACTCAGATCCTAAACAACTTAATTTCTGCAACACAGGCATTGAAAGATACTAAACAGATATTTCATGTATATGTCCCATCTGCTGTTTTACCTGCCTGGACTAATTGCAAGTATTTCAACTGGCACTATTGCTGTACTCACATTCTTCATAATTAGTGAGTCATAATTAGACCTATCCAAGAAGTTATTTGGTTTTACTCCTAGCTAGTACTATTTTACTTGGAAATTGCAATGTTTGATTTATCAAGTGGTAAACATCAACTTCATTCTCCTTCCTCTCTCAACTACTTAGAATTTCACTTTCTATTTTCAAACCATTTGGCGATTCCTTAGGATTCTTTTCATCCCTGCAGGTAAAGTAATGTATTTGTTAACTAATTCCATTAAGATCTTGGGGCTACATGCAACCCAGGCTTGCTGGTCTGTACCTAATTCAAAGCTTAAGTTATTTCTGTACCTGTTTTTTCTATCTGTTTTACACTTGCAAGACTGCCATTGCTACCTAGGTATTAAAACAATTCTTCTTCTGTGTGCACATGCTAGGACTGCATGAGCACACGTGCACACAGAAGAAAGTGAGCAGCTTAATCATTCTGCAGCCAATGTGGCTTTTGGTCCCCATCTCCTGTCATTAATGGATTTTCTTTCTCACAAAGATTTCTTTTCCATCAGATGCATTTGTATCTCTCTTGCCCTAATCCTATTGACATTAATTTATTCCAAGTTTTCTGTTGCCTTATCTTAGTAACAGCATGTCTCTGTCTGATTTTCTTCTTTTCTAATTCCAGTACTGGGCAAAAAGCTTGCAAGCTTAGAGCTTACACAAGGGACTGTGTTTAAATGACCTCTTGTAGACTTACATTCTACATCTATTTCTTGCTTCTTATTTTAAAGTGCTCTTGACTGTTGTGCGTTTGTTTTAAAGCATTACAGGATTTTCTTCCCATCTTCTACACTAAATGCTAGTAATCCACTCATTAGTTAATAAACTTCTCATTAGCATTTCCTACTGAAAGCTTGAATCAAATCTGTTTTTTTTTTTTCTGCTGCAAGGGATGTAAACATATATGCTCCCCTTCATACCCATCAAGAGTTTTAGAAGTTACATAAAACAGTAGCTACCTTACTGGTCAGTGACACAACGAGAAATTGTAGTGCTTAAAGACAATAGAATTGATCTAGTCACATCTCCTGGCTTCTCTGGAGTTACAACAGGCCCCAATCAGTTGACTAGATGTTGCATTCTGGTTTGACTCTCCTAGAAGTGCAATGCTGAAAGGCAGCTGGGCACAAGAGAGATTTCTCAGATCAGATGGCCATGTGTATCATCCCAAACCTTCTGTCTGATACAAACCCATCCTGCTTTTCCCCAGGAATACCACCAGCCAAGATAAACAATTACTATGTAGGAAGCTCTTGTTACACCCAAGAGAAGCAGAGATGGAGTTAACTATCTTTACTATACCCAGCAAAAGACAAGAGGGGCAGACTGTGCAGTATGTAGGTCTGACAGCAATATTTATCTAGCTCTGAGGATGGGGGAACTCTCCATCATTTAACTTACCACATAATCATACTTATGCTTCAGGTTCCAGCGACAGATGGGACACTGGCCAGAGGGGTTTGGAGGAGGTGGTGCTTCAACATCCTCTATAATTCTTCCTTCAATCTAGGAAACAATTCAAAGGATATAATGATCAGGCACAGTTTAGGCCTCTACCTGCACCTGGGACTTGATGAATACTTTTCATCAAGTACACAACATGTTGATCAGTTTTGTGCAGATATTAAGGGGAACGATACCTGCATTATTCATCTTGCTTATATATAGATCTACCAAGCACTTTGGATATACACAGACTATGGGGAGAAAAACAAATTCAAAGGGCACTGAGAAGCATTTGGTAAATCCTTGTATATCTTTTACTAAATGTAAGTTAGTTCACAGTCAGTGTAAAGTTCTCATATCCACCTGAATTCCATTTATAGCAGTACTCCTTTGAACCACCATGCCCTGAAATTGTAGTGGCCCTTTAGCTAAAAGCTTTAAAACATGTTTTTTTTTTTTCTGGGAGTATAAGAATGTCACAGAATAGCAGATGCACATTGTGGATGAAAACATGCAGGGCCTTGCTAGATTACAAACCACCACCAGAGAAAATTCTGAGCAAAAGTTAAATTTAAGAAAGGACTGTTAGGACATGTCTGCAAGTTTGTGGGGAGCTGTTCACAACCCCCTCCCCCCTTCAAATACACCATTATTTTGTCCAGTTTAATTCCCTGAACAATTTTTTTTTTTAACAAAGTGGTGATATCTAACACTCAAATTTTCTCAGAAATAACATGCAAAGAGATGTAGAAGGTGTGTGTAAGAAGAAACTGAGAAATTTGTCTAAACGTAGGTATTTTCAGGATATGAAGTGTAACTGCATGTTCACTTGCCTCTTTTTTTGAGGACTTATGAACAGAAGCACAAGCTATCTCCAATTTCAGCTGAATAGACAGAAAAAGACAACAAAACTAAGCCTTTTTTTTCCCCTCCAAAATATTTTGGAAATTTCCTCTGGTCAAATTAAGATTGAAACCAGATTTTAAACATCAGCTGACAGCCTCAAATACTGCAAGCACTACAGAGCTTATAAAGAAACCCTAAGTGGAGTGGAATGCAATGTTACTTTTAAGAAAAAAAAGCTGACTTAGACTGAACTGTCAGGTTCTGTGCCTGAGGACCATGGAAGAGAAAAGCATGACATTTTCTGCAAGTGTGCATGGGACATGGGGGCAACCAGCTGAACTGTCAGAACTATTTTATACCGTGGATTTCTTGTCTAGTGATGGCAAAATGGAAACAGTAAGTTATTTATAGTTCAAGCATCTTGGTACCTCAAAGAGAGAGAACACTGTCAATTTTTAAGTAAGATCCTGCCCCCCACAAATAGAACAGCCAATTTTAGAAAACAAAAAGTCACTATAAATATAAAATACAGGCCAGTATCTAATTTTCTATTCATCAGTAAAGTTATTTTCTGGGAAGCCTGTGTATCTGGTCTTGATTCTTGCCAGTCTGGCTTCAGACTGCACTTTGACTGTAATCTCATCTTGGAAATAAATAACGATTCAAAAGGCTACATCAGTATCAATTTTTCTTGAGATAAGTTTCAGCATACAGTTTTTGGCAATTATTCTGCAGCTACTGAGGACTTTCAATATTGTTAACCCACCCAGTTATTATTATTCTTCTGTTAGAGAACTAAGAGGGGAATATAGGAGCTCTATATTCACAGTATGTTGATGAAATCCAGATTTCTTTAGGCTTCATTTTTCCAGTTCATATCAAACTCTTCCTTCAATACTGATAAAAGCAAGGACACAGAGAGATGGATTCAGAAAAGACCAACAAAGTTAGCAGCATGAACAGAGTGACAAGAGGATATACTGAATATAATCTCCCTTATGCTCCACAGTGGGCCAGGAAGAATTATTTTTCTACTGGGCTCTGCTACTGCAATGCATACCTTTTTTACTTCAAGCCTCAGTTAATGTATTGGGGCTTCATGATTATAATTTACACCCCCTTTGTAACTGACTGAACACAAAGCACAGCAACCTACTGTGTGCGTTGCCTTGGTGTGCAAACTCCTCCATTTTTTTGGTTAGAGAAACTTCAGGGCATGCTTGCAAGCTCTTCTGGTGCCTGGGCAAAGATTACTAGCCTAGCACTTGACTAGAAGAAAAAGAGACTTTCCACCACAACTACTGTCATGCCTTAAACTTATTTTTGTTGATGGTCTTAGAGATCTTTCTAACTGCCATTTTCTATTTGATATCATGCATGCAAAATAAATAACCTTCTCCATTCAGGTTTCAACCATGACAGTGTCCATTAATACAAGCAGGACAAGATGAAAACTCAGACTTTCAAAGGTACAAACAACCAAGTTTTGTCTTGATTCATTAGCAGCAAAAAAGTGTGTCCCTTTCTCATTATTTATGTATGTTGAGGTACTGTGGTACAGTGTTTTCCAGCTAGTCCCAAATAAATCCCACTCCACCCTCCTCATCATATCCATATATTTCAAAATATCTGTGCTAGCTGGGCTTAGAGTGCTACTGGCATGTGTAATTACTGACACATGCAATGTGAGCAGAATAATGCAATTTCCTCAACCCACCCAGTGATTTCAGTGCTTCTTCAAAAAAAAAAGAAGACAATTCTCAGGTGGTGCTAATTAAGTGAAGTTCTAATTCTATTGCTTTGATATTTTCCTTCCCGTCTTAAGCCATAGCTGAGAAAATGCTCTTCTTTATCAGTTACTTCAGAACTTCTGTTTTCTTTTCAGGAGCAGTTTTCCCTTCATATTTAAGGTTTTCCTTTGACAGTAACCCTTTCACTGAAAACTCTTTCTTACCAAGTGTGCTACAAGCTGTGACCTCTACATGGATGCAGCCAGCACAGAGACATCCTGTGATGCCACAATGTGTTGCTGGCACAGGATGAAGTGACAAGGCCACCAGGCTAACCTCCTTCATGCCCTCCCACACTCAAGATGATGCCAAGTATCACTACTCTAAGAAACAAACCCATCTGAAAAACTGCCTCTTGTGTTTTGGGTCCCAAATGCCTCTGATCAAGGTCTCCAACATCACCATGGGTGTGCTGGAGGGCTCAGCCCTCATGGGTGGCTCTAACTGGAGCCAGCTGCCATCAGCAACAGGGTGATGATCCCAATCTTCAGCAGCCAAGCCCTCCATCCCTTACCTGCATTCATAACACACTCCTACTCTCAGGCACAAAACGGACCCTTTATTTTTGCCCTTTGCGTTTTCCGAGGTGGGTGAGGGGGAAGGGGGTGTGCGCAGACACGGACACACACACGCAAGGGGAGGTGGAAGGAACGAGAAGCAACGGCAAGGGCAGCCGCTGAGGAAAAGGGGTGCAGGGACTTACTGTGGTCGTGTTCCCTTCAGTGACCTCCACAACTGCAAAAAAAAGAAATGGAAAGACAAAATGACACTCATTCACCTTAAAAGAAACAGCATTTTTAGGGGGAAGGGCGAAACACGGTGAACACAACCGTCCCTCCCGACGGCGGTGAGCTAGCACAGGGGGACGGGGCACCGCGGGGCAGCCCTAGACTTACCCTCCCGCAGGGCTCGGACCGGCGGCGAGGCCCACCCGCT
>NW_008626799.1:0-21189 GCF_000691845.1 Merops nubicus | reverse complement strand
AGGGGCTGGGCGAGTGCAGGAGAAATGACCCCCGCACACCCTCGGTGAGGTTCCAGGCTGCTTTTGGGCTGTAATGGGCCGAGTTTAGCTAAAGGGAGGCCGGTGGAGGAGCACACAGAAGAGACGGGGCGTCCTTAAGCGGTGGAATGGGCGGGCATTTCGGCGCACCAGCCCCCTAATGACTATCGCGGTTATTGTCGGCGCCGGCAAGAGAAGGATCTGGAGGGATCGTTAGCAGGTGGTGTACAAGGCCCTCGTGCATTAGAAGTATGCTGAGAAGCTCCAGAGCCTGTAGGAGCGTGGTCTTGGTGGAGATAGTCTAGCAAGAAGCTGCAGGGCTGCGGCAAGACCTGATGCTTTGTAAATCACCTTAGATTTCTGTCTTAGGTCAGACCTGCAACGTTGAAGGTTGAGGATCTCTCAGTAGTGATCTGCGATGTGTGCAGATGCACCAAGGTTCACTGCCTAGCACAGACACTACTCCCCATGTAAGCGCTCTGGACTAAATTTTGCCGCCCTTTGGGGGAGTCTGGTCCTGACCGTGAACTGCCAGTTCAGAATCATCACCTGTGAGAGCAGGATGGTATCAAACGAGCTGTGTGGGTAGGGAGTTCTTCAGGCATAGTCTCTTAAGGCCTGCACTGCCTGGGCTTAATTTTGGGTCACAAGGCTGTAACCCCAGCAGCTCTCAGTCCCGCTGCAGGAATGCATTGCTGAGCAGAGCAGCTGGGCTTATTTAAACCTCTCAGAAGCAAACTGTTAGAGGAGGTATCAGAGAGATTTGTGGGAGTCGCCCCTTGGGGAGCGAGTATCTTCTGAAACGGCTTCTGACGTGCAGCTGGGCCAATGGCCGATCAGCTGCTGGAAAACCGATTTGGTTCCTTGTCTGGCAGCTGCAAGGAGAAACTAAATCGATTTGTGTGTCCTATTGGAGCATAAAATGAAATTTACAAGTTTCCTGGATTTTTTAATAAAATCTAAAATACTTCTGCAATTGTTGAATTATTGGATAGTTAAAAGACTTGCTTATTTTCTTAATGTTCCATAAATTATCCATTGCATTTTTAATGTAATTGATTTTGAGCCGGTTTATTTTTTTCATAACTTCATTCTGTTCTAAATTACTGGAATAAGCACAAATAATCATTGTAATCAAAACAACAATAATTTCAAGTATTTGTACTCAGACCATCAATGCATGGACAGGAATAAAACAAATGACTGCTCAGTTATGGTCTAAACTTTGGGTTGGTTTTTTTTTTTGTTTCTTAAGCCTTCTTTGTACCTGCTGTTTCATACTGTACTTTGTTACATTTGTACAATTCCAGTGTTCCACTGATGCTCCAGCATGTGGATCATCCTGCACCTTGAATTCAGGAGAACTATAAATGCACATCAAGTTATTTACATGCATAGCTGTACAGATAGCAGAAAAATGAAAAATCCATCCTGGTGACTTGGTTTTCATTTTTTTCCAAGGGACTGTGCCATTTTTCCACAGATTTGAAGGTGGGAGAACCAAAAATCACCTTTTATGCAAGTTTCTTTCTTCTATGATGAATATGCTGAAATAATTTTTAGACTAATGTTGCAAATGTTATTACTGCTGGACTTCAATCTTCCAAAATGCTTTCTGTAACAAATACTATAAGTAGTTTCATTTGATAGCTTCTGATGTGCCCTAAACATTGTGCTGTAATACATTAGAATGAATAAATACAAGTTTGTTGTGTTCTTTTCCCAAGCCTTCTCTGTACAAACTCGCATCATGGGTCTGCAGGATGACATTCCTTCTCTATTTACATATAAGTTCTAAGCCTTACAGACATAACTTTCCTTTTTGTTTACAAGCCCACGCTACTGATGCTATCTAGTTTAACAATCTTTCTGTCTTTCAGAGATGATGGGAGGCAAACAGGCACAGATCTACCTCAGTATAAAGCATTAATACTGAGCATATTTCTCATTACCTAAAAGGAAAGAATGTGTACTTGTTTATTTTGTAAACAAATCAAGTTATATTTATTTTATGTTAAAGATCCCATGCCTAAAAAGTCTTGTAACATTTAGTTTCAATAACAGGTAACAGATGCAGATATTTCACCTATTCTCCTAATTTCAACCTTTGTGGGGTTAATTTTCTGGCTTATAATTTATGGTTCTAGATTACCGGTATACTAAGGATTTGCTTATTTTAATTATTTCAGACCCTTCCCTCCCCAAGGCTGTGTATGTTTGGCCAGGATGTAAAAAATATTGCCTACATAACTGTGGGAACAAAAGTTTGTTCTGTGCTATCCCACATGATATGGAGAATGCGAGGAAATAAATGGGGGGTGCTGGGGGATACTGACAATACGGAAGCATTGCTTAAAACTGGACGTAGGAAGTCAGAAAATTAATCTACACAAACCATATAGAACCTTTGGGAATTTTCCACCTATTTAATTCTCTTCCTATTTCATCCAGGCACAGCTTCCAATGCTTTTGATTGCTTCAGCTCCTGCCAGCTTTGCCCAGGATAGTAGTGAGTCAGGCTCTATTGTCACCTGCTTCATGGTAGAGCTTGGTTAATAGCCGTTAAAGCAATGGAGCTGATTTAGGTTTGGGCACTGAAGCTGAGTTGGGAACACAGGAACATGCTTTGGCTCCGTTCTGCCTTTGCTTCAATCCTCTGGTGGTAAATCTGTGTATTGAATTCTGCTGGGGCCTTCAGAATTTTTTTCTACCCTGCCCGCCCCCATGGAAGACACTACTGGTGTGGTTACCACGCCCATCTTTCTCTTCTTTTTTGTCTTCTACCCTGTCTCCTGTATTTAACATGTCTTCATCGATGCGTTTTCCAGTATTGTCCTTGAAGCAGCATGAGATCCTGCACGTTCATTTTCTTTACTTCTTCCTGTCACTCCTGACGCTTCCCTGTAACCTCGAACTAACTCCTAAGTCAGCCTGTGTTTAGATTCCTGTGATGCTGTTCAGCCTCTCATCCTGTCTGCTTTCTCCTCTACCTCCCTCTAACAATCCCATCATCTTCTCCATCCCTTTTTTGTACTACCTTAAATAATTCTTCACCCTTCTTTGTGTTTTCATCCTCCAAAAATGCATTGATCCTCATCACAGTCGCCTTTATCTGACCTGTAATTTTCTGTATTAGTTTCTCACTTTTCATCTTTCTTCATAAGACCAAGCCACGTCAGCTGGCTAATTGCTGTATTGTTCCTCCAGCCCCAGTGCCTGTGGAGATCTAGATCAGTAATAAAGTCATGGTAGAAAGACTACAGGAGAAAAAAATTGTTTATTTATTTGTTTGCATGTTTGTTTATTTAAACACACACTCTTAGTGATGTGACTCACTTCCTTCTTTCTGCTCTTGCTCTAGTTCTTATTTGTGCTGTAGACAAAGTGCCCCAGGGCAGGAGTTTGACCCTTGTATTTGTAAAACACACAGCGTGTTACATGCCCAGTCAGAAATAGCTGGAAGGGAGCGTAACTGGCTGGTAGCAGCCTCACCCTCTGCTTGGCCTCTGCTCTGCAAGGAGGCACAGTGCTCTCCCATTGCCTCTGTTCTTTCCTGCACTCCTTTTTTCTCCCTGAGCTGCCTCTTTGACTTTTATCCAAGGATAAAGCCCTTTGAGGTGGATGACTCACAGCTCGGTGCTTCCTTTGACTCATGCTTTGTCACCTAGGACATTGGTCAGCTCTTACTAAACCGCAATTTGGTTTTTTATTGCTGATGACTGCATCCCTAGCAGCTCACATCTGATTTCACTACCACTTCTGCTGGGTCAGAGCTGTGCTTGTTTTTCCATGGTTGGACAAAGCTGTATTTCCCACTTGCTCCCTCCCCTCAGGTCTGATGATAGCCTTTACTTTTTCAACCGTTCCCTGCAGATTTCGGAGCCCAGAGGCTCTCTTGTCTCTGGAGCCCAGCTGCTGGGGCTGTGTTTCTGAGGAAGACGGTGCCGCTCCCGGCCACAGCCTGCCCTGCTGGCACAGAGAGGCAGCCTGGCCCCTTTGCCTCAAGAGCCGCGTGGCATCCTCGCCGTCCGCCAGCAGCTCAGCCTCCCCGACCCCTGGTGGCGTCCCCGGGGACACTTGTGTGACGACGGTGCACTTGGTGGCATCGCACGGGTGCTGGTGATGAGAGCTTAGCAAACGCTTCAGCTGGTGCAAAACAAGCGCTAGAATCCAGGTCACTTCCCGGACACCGTGTTGTCCCAGCAGGGCAGGGCTAGCATGACTGCAAGTCACTGAAGCCCCGTCCCTGGCACTGACATCAGCAGGCATGACCGATCACGTACAGGAAGTTGCTCTTGGAATATCATCACGCTGGCCCTTTTTATATAAGCCATTTTCAGAGAAGTGTTGAAGTGCAATCTTTAATGTATTTGTGCTTAGTTTCTTACTAAATACACTGATCAGGCACATCTCCCCATCCCAACAGAGCGACTCCCACTCTTAGCCCCGTGTTCCTGTCCGGACGTGTTGCTGCTGGTAGAAGGGAGGGAAGTGTCACTGCTTTTGATGGGTTTCCAGCTTTAAGCAGGAAGGAGTTTGGCCTGATGCTCAAAGATTGTAAATCAGGCATACAACTCATAGCCCTAACACTAAGCAGACATCAGATCCCTTCTCAAGAATTGCATCCAGTGTTATTAAAACATCTTGGACCGAAGCAGCCCTCTGCAGCTGGGGCTGCTTTTCAGAGGGGTGAGTAGGAACAGACTCCAACATGGGCAGAATGTGTTCCAACCAGGCAGATTAGCTATTACCAAGCTACCAAACTGTTTGTTGTCTGTTAGGATTTCCTAGATAGCAGGAAGAGAAGTGGATGGGACTGTATGCTGCTCTTAATGTAGGGTGCAACTCCCATCTGGGATGTGGGTTCTTAACTCCCAGGCAGCTCTGAAAACCCCAGCTGTAATTTTCTGAGGAGGAAACATAAGCCAGGCAGCTTGTTATGGAGAAGTGCAATTCCTGTAAGAAGGGCAGTGCTGCTCCCTGAGCTTTTCTTGACTCCTGGCTGCCATTGCCAGACTTTGACTTCATTCCCGGAACCAGTGGACCCTAAGCCTGGAGATGTCTGAGTTAAACTGCCACATTTGGAATTACTACTTTTACTGGCACCTACATCAGTCCCTGTAACTGCTTTTATGAGATATGGGGCGTTATGAAAAACACACAGAACAAACATACCTAACACTTAAGAAGGACACACATCCCTGTATAATTGTGCATAACTATACAGTGACATAAATGCTTTTCTTGGGGAATGACCAGTGATGGCAGCAAGCTTTGCCTGTTGTGTTTGGGCTAGCTAAAGCCTGATTCATCATGCTTTGAATACTTTGTTTCCTGCTTGTTCTACAGTAGATGGATTACCGCCTGCCGTTTCAATAGTAGTTAATGAAGAGAGAGATTGATCCAGTGATAAAACTCTGTCGTCTGAAGAATGATTTATCCCACGTGTCAAAGCTCATGATGTTATTAGAATATCACTAGCTTGCTTGCAGACTTTCCTCTTCCTGACAGATGCATTTCTATCAGCTGGCATAACAAATCTAAACATATGAGTGATGATTTGGCTCTTTTGTTCCTCTATCTGAAATCTCCCCATACTTCTACTTATGCCACTCACTTTAGACTAATTTTTGCAGTTACTTGAACTGTCCCACCATCTGATATGCATCGAATGGGTCAAACCTTGGGCACAGAAACCAGCACAGCTGTATTGCTCGACTCAGTTGAATTTGTGTTCTACTTCTAGCAAAAGTCATCATACCACTTGGGGTACTCCCAATAGCTTCTTTAGCTCATTCAGCTATCTCTGGATGAAATCTTACTGAGTAAAATGAATGTGCTTAGGTGGAAAGGGGAGCAAAAGGGAGCAATACCATGCGAGAGAGGAGCTGGCTAGGCAGGCATCTTGGGGGAGATGCCCATACTGATTTTTTAAAGCACATTGTGACCCCCAGAGGAAAGACACTATATTTGTACAAGATATTTATTATTAGTGGCATTATTACCGATGTTACAGTAGCTGTTACTGTAATACCTTATTGCAATGCTTACACAAGAAGCGTATATCCATTGGCAGGTGGAAGGAGGGAAGGAAAGTTATGGGTTTGCTTCAGGCAAAAAGTGACTAAACTTGACATTTGATCTGAATACAGTCATTTCAAAACAAAAGCAAATTCTTTGCTTCCTTGTAAATCTTTCTGAGCGTTTTTGAGTTGATGATGCAAGTGCTTTCTGCACAGGTAGAACAGCCTGCCCAGGTGGTAGGTGGAGGAGAGATCTATCATTAATGACCAATTTAAGAAGAGATGAATTTATGGAGAGTTCAGATGAGCAAACATTCAACATGTCAGTGCATATTGTAGTGAAAGTGCCAAAAGTTTGTATGGTTTCTGTGATGGGAGAATCTGGGGAAACCAGGATTTGTGACTGAGCTTAGTTGGCCATGCTACTTTTTCCTGTGTACACCACGTTATGAGTCATTGGTTAAAAATCCTTCCCAGCTTTACGTAACTCTGACCTTACAGATGAAGAGCTTGGTCTTGCCCTAGGAATTACAAAGAGCATGATGTTTGTTGATGGAGGCAGATAATACCTTCTGCTTCAGTGAGTCAGGATGTCAACAGCAACAGCTTGGACAGGAACTGACAGGAAATTTAGACTTAGTTCTTGAACTCATCACTTTTGGCAGAGATGTGAAGGAACAAGTCACAAAGAGACAGAGGGAGAAACCTGGATTTCCTCCCAGAGAGAAAGTTTCCTTGAACTGCTTGGTCATGGACTAGCTTGTTCCATTCACAAAACATTACAGATAGGCTCAAGAGAGACTACAAGGTCCATCCCATTGACATCAGGGACCCTGAGAAGCAGCAATTGCATAACCATTCCCTGGAATATTGTTCAGGAGAGTACAATTAATTGCTGTGAGGGCCCTGGGTAGCTTCACTGAATTCAAATAGTCCCACAAATATCATCTGGTGAGTTTTCAAAAAGTCAGTTAATTTTATCCTGAAACAATTTCTTATATGGTAGAGTTTAAATTTTCATTACTTCAAAGAATGGACTTTTTTTTTTTTTGCTCACGTCTTCCAGATATGCAGGGTTTCAAATCAATAGCCAGTAAATTGTAATAAATTTTCATTTAGACACTTTATGGCCAAGGCAAAGAGTATGTGTATAAATGGGGAGAAAAGTGATAGACTGCCAGAAAATGAGTGTGCCTGCCTTTCCTTAGAAAGGTTAATGGAAGTATCGGCCTGCGGGTATTGCATTTGCTTGCAGAGTTTTATTCCCTCCTCCTGCTCAGCCTGTTTTTGCAGTTGGCATTTGGAGAAGTACTGAACTAAATCCAAGCTCATGTTTGTGTCACGTAACCCTAATAAACTGAATGGAGGGGCAAGAGGCTTATGAGACCAGTCCTGGGAGATTCTGGCTGCCATTTGTGCCTGCAATAGGAATCTGTGAAGGAAGTTCAGGGTCTTATGAGAGCAGAGTCTAAATTAAGGCAGGCTCTGGCATGCGCAGTGGCAGGGAAATGCAATTTGAGAGAGACTTTGGGGCTCCAAGGTGAGCAAATGCCACCTACACCACTCCCAGGAGGCTCCTGTTTCTCGGAAATGTTATGGCAACATGTTGCAACCTAGATGTTAGTCATACTTTTCAGTCTGCTTTGTCATTTTGATCAGTAGCTTTTACTCTGTAACAAAAACATAGCAATATGTGGTAATATAATCGTGTTATTATGAATGGGTGTTTTCAATGACTCGAAAGAAGTGGGCAGCATTCTGGTGTGTGCCCTTGCTGTTTCCAGGCTTGATTGCAGTGCACAGTTCCTGCCCTAAATGCTGAATTTCCATCATTACAAAGGAAGTATTCTCAATAAATACAAAATTGTTAAGTGCAGCAATAGCACATAGCATTTTTCTATTGGATTAAACTTACAGAAATTGTTGGGACTCGTCACTTGCTGGTCAAGCTCAGAGGTAAATAAACCAAAAAAGCAAATTCAGGCAGGGAAAAAAAAAATCCTACTTTTGCAGCACTGCCCAATGCACATTTCTTGCCCTGTGAGATATTGAGTGGTGGAGTGGATATTTTCCTTCACTGGACCCAGCTGAACATACACGTGTTGGAAGGCTTATATATAGCTCACACGTACATAAGATGCTGCTCTCGTGTTGTCAGTGCTCTGCTGCTCTCATTTGACCCCATCCCTAGAAGGCTGAAACTTTAGTACTGTAATGAATCTTTGTTTCTCCTTCCCTGCACCTGGGGGATTTGCAGGGGCTTATGCCAAGACACCATCTCCTTGCTTGGCAGTATATAATCTAGAATACATGCAAGATGATTTCACATGGGAATTAGTGAGGATGGAAGGGATTTGTCACAAGACATTTGTGACCTGTGTTGCATCAGCCTTTGAGAACACAGTATATCAGCCAAGATAAAAACTTGCCCTGTGAAATAGGTCATTAGCACTGATAAACAAGGATTCAATAGGAGTAGAGAGTCAGGCTAGTAGTCTGAAATACTGAAGTCATTTGGGATGTTGAATTAATGTATTTACCCACAAACAGGTTCAGGGTGGAGAATGGCAGGGCAGCCTTTCTCACCTAGCAAACACCATGCCCCATCTGATGCCAACCCTTGTGTGGGAGAACTTAAACCTGCTTTGAATCCTCATTAGCCCTCAAATTGCCACTTAATTTGTAGTAAATTGATCAGTGCAGAATCGAGCCAGTCTTGTGTTCTCCTCTGATTCCCAATACCAGCTCCAGCCTTCACTTTTGTAATGATTTATTGATTTAATGGCTCTTGTCAAATCTGATCTGATGCCACATGGCGGTGGTCACAAAATGTGTTTTCCATGGAAACTCTGCTCTCTGACAGGCAGCAAAGCCCTTCACTTTCACACTGCTTTAGAAATGTGAATTACTTAAAATGTGACACAAATGAATATTTCTGTCCCATTTTTAGATCTCAGATTAAATGCTTTTCATCAGCTGCTCCCGGCAAAATCAGATTTCTTTACTGGTTGTTCTGGTTCCTCCTTTTGCTCCTGGGCTGAACAATTCAGCACAGGGTAATCCTGAGAAAACCAGGAAATCAGAGATACTGGGAAAAGAGGTGGGATTCCTCTACCCTGTCTTGAGCCTGGCATGATACTCCAGCTCATGAAACCAGCTCCAGCTGAGCTAATAGACAGAGAGAGACATCTC
Organism: Merops nubicus; assembly: GCF_000691845.1. Classification (NCBI taxonomy): domain Eukaryota; kingdom Metazoa; phylum Chordata; class Aves; order Coraciiformes; family Meropidae; genus Merops; species Merops nubicus. Next base: position 11,956 of record NW_008626799.1, on the reverse strand, counting down.
ATGGGGGCCATGCACCCCATCCTGAGAGAGCAGGCTAGGAGAGGTGTGAGGGAGCACACCCAGCAAGTGCTCATCTTGGCGGAGCTATAGGAGGAACTGGAGACGGGTGGGATGGATCGTGCCCGAGCAGCACAACTGCGGGGCTTAGAAAGAGAGGAAAAAGGCTCAACACCAAGAAACACAGGCTGAAGGTAAGGGATACATAGAATGAACAGAGGACAAAAAGGAGATTTTACACTGTGGATTGTCTAGCATGTCATTAATAAAAAAGTCCACAAAATGTTGGCTAATGTCTTCTCAGTCATTTATTTTTAAGAAATTAATTCAATTTTACTACAATGTTTTTTAATGCAATACAGAATGTAAATAAATGTCAAATTATAAAATTTTAATATAATTTTTCTTTTAAGCTAGTATTTATTTCATTTAAATCCTCTCATTTTTTTCCCAGAAGACCTTTTTTTTTTTATGTATTTTCAACTGAGAATAAAGTAAATCACAACTTTATCAACAAACGCCAAAAAATCCTCCCAGAAGAGCTAACACTTAAATCTGTATGAGTCCTTTTGCATCTCAAAAGTTTTCAGCAAACCAGAGACCAACCATCTCAACCTGTAGCACTCTTCCTGCATTAATAACTCTCACCCTTTCAAAACAGACCACTGTACACATTTGCTGTATACAGCAAATACCGAGTTTGATTTTTATTTACTCCACATAGTACCACAGAGTTCAAAAGCTTTTAAAGTGCATGTATACTAAACATAGTTTCTCAGAAAATTATTTAGTTTGTGTTTAAAAGTCTGGACCAAACCTAGAACTTTTTACAGTGTAGATTATCTAGCACAATCATTATTTGCACTGTGACTTCAGAGTGTATTTACTTGTGTAGCACAATAAAAGCCCCCCACAAATTAGTCTTTGCAGTAGTTCTGCTTCTCATAAGTTCTATAGCTTTACATTTGTTTTGTATTTTGCTTTTCACTCACATTCCAGAAGTCACATGCCTCAGGAAGAATCTCAATTATCCTTCTGGTTTGCTTTGGTGTTTTTTAGTTGGTTTTTGGTTGTTTGGTTGTTTGTGGTTGGGGGTCTTTTTTTGTGTTTTGGTTTGCTTTGGTTTGTTTGGTTTTTTTGTGTGTGTGTGTGTTTTGTTTGTTTGTTTTGGTGTTTTTTGTTTGTTTTTGGTTTGGTTTGGTTTGGTTTGGTTTTGTTTTGTTTGTTTGTTTTGGTTTTTTTTTTTTTTTTAAACTTTCATGTTTAGATAGACACTTGGAAAGACTCAAAACCATGAAGGCAAATGTATCCCTGGTATATTACTCTCATGACTTCTAAGTTAATCCCCTGATTTGAGGTTTGTTAGTGCATGGGAGGCTCCATGCTATGCTATAATTTATGAAACCCATACTTCTGCGTGAGAAAGCAAAGAAACAACAGTCACAGTCAGGGTTTGGTGTAGAGGTGGTAGGTTGTTTTCTATGAAGGCTGTGAGGTTGTTTTAACTGAGGAAAAAGGAAAGAAAGATGCAGAGATGCAGAAATCCAGAAACAACTGATGAAGAGAATATGGGTTGGAACAAGGCTCCTTATTTTGTTTCCCTCAGGACGCTCAGGGCTTGTCGGTGGGTGATGTACTCACCTATACAAGCATGGGGTAGTCCTGTGCATGTTCCTGGCTCACTCCAGAAAAGGCAGCAGTAGAGCAGTGAACATCCCATTGCTCACTGAAGGGATGTTTAAAATCTCCTCTGATCCCATCTGAAGAATCAGGAGCTGCTTTGTTATTGGAAAGAAGAAAATGAAAGCAATAACATTCAAGCTGTAAATTAAAAGCCCACTGGAGATGTTTCATGTTTTATTAAGAGTATTAGTATGCATATTAGAAGTAATTAAAAACAAGCAAACAGGAGGAGTGCCAGGTGAGAACACGCAGGTTGGGGGAGAATTCTCCACTCAATTACACAAGTGCACATGAATGTCTTGTAAATAAATCCACTGTCATTTCCATGGGTGAAGTTAAAGTCATGCTGTTTATAAGTAGCTTAACCATAAGCATTGGAAATCAAAACAACAGCATACCATTTACAATAACAAGAAGACAAAAGTGAAATGGAAAACAAAGCCAATTCATCTTGTCTGTTCTCAGCAGTGCCCTGGAAATGAGGTTATCCTCTCTGAGGATGCTGATAATTTGCTGAAGTCTTTGCAGGGCTGGAACTGGTCTGATTTTTTTCTGGGTAATGGTGTAATTGGTTGATTGCTTGAAGATATTTGCCTGAGAAGCCTTCTCTAGTACTACTAGGTTTTAAAATGTTGTTTACGCTTATGGCTTCTCATACTATTTCATTGATGAACTCCTTCCCTTTTGAGTAGGCATAGTGGCCCCTATTGTCTCTACATCAATTCTTTATTTGGGAATGTTCTCCAAATAATTCAGAGAATAACTTCTCATTTCATGTCATGTTAAGAAAATATTCTTCTTTTTGCTTTATGGTTAAGCTGTAAAATGCATTATTGTACTTGCTCATGACAGAAAAACAAAAAGCTTTTAAAACCAGGTCTAATCAGCAACAATGCCCTTTTTTTGTTAAAGTAAGTGAAGGGTTTAGAAGTATTTTCAAGAAGTATTTTAATATCTGAAAGCTATCTGACTAGTCAAATAGAAGATGACTCATAAATCCCACCAGGAAAAAAAAATATCCGTCTTGTTTGCCCAAATGCCAGCCAATCTTTTAATACTCTTCAGATTAGTTTACTTGTGTGAAATGGATATTTCAAGGTGCTGTGGTACCTGCCAGAGCAATTAAGTTACTAACCAAGCTGGGCTCTGTAGAACTTCTACGTTCCATCGGGTGCCATGAGGTACCTTGACTGGTCTGCACCAACTGGGGGAATGAAGGCCAGGTGAAATGCCAAGCTCCTTATCTCATCTGCTATAGAGCACAGGTCTGCAGTGTGCCTGCTCAGCTCTTGTTATGGGAATAAATCTGACATGCCACTCTTGCTAGGTCAGAGAGAGTCTGCGGCGTCTTGATGCACAGCGTGCCATGGTATAATGTGTATCACAGAAGCTGAAAACATGATTGGCTTGCAAAGGCAAACACTGAAAAGCTAAGAAATGCTGGAATTACAGTTGCTTACTCAACTGTCATTTGTCTCCTGGTGGCAAAGGATTTTACAATACAGTTTCTAGCTACATGATCACCCACTGGTGTCTTCCCCTCCTCTGGTGCCCAAGATGAGCAATTTATTTACTCTGTATTGATTGGGTCCAGCTCATGTTCACTCTATACTCTTCAAACCCTGCTTTGAAAACAGAGCTATTTATTCTTACATGGGTTTTTACCTATGATCATATTGCTGCAGTAGCTCAGAAAAACAGATGTCCAAGGAGTCCAAGGCATTTCCCCTCTGCAGATGTGTGACCTGGCAATTGCAGTAATGCTTCTAGGAGGGAGAAGAGTGGGGGGTTCACCCACGCAGGAGAGTGGGGAAAACAAACCAAGGGCAGTTCCTTCAGGTGCTACTGCAGTGAAGCTCACCTGACTCACCAGCAAAATTCAAAGTCTCCTGTACAGACACTCCATCTCTATTTGCAATTCTTTGTCCCTGTGTAAACTTCCCCTCCCTCCTTCTTGCAATTTATCCTGCCTACATCCTATAAATCAGGCCCTAAACTTCCCAAAGCTCTGCATTAAGGTTGGGCAACTTCATGGCTGCATTGACAGGTCACATTAGGGACCTAAGATTACCATTTCCCCTTAGTTCTGACCTTTAGCCCTCGCTGGACCAACAGCACTTGCCACCTGTAACTGCAGGTAAAGTCATGGCCACCTTGGGCTGGAGCACCCCAGGCAGTCTGGTGTGGTACACTAGCATCTCAACAGGGTACGTGCTGATTTATTTTTCTCCCAGAGAACAGAGTTTACCAGATTTCTCTAATTTTCCTGCGAAATTGCAAAAAGCAGATCACTGAAAAGAAATCATGACAGACTTCTGATTGTAGAGAAATTCAGTTTCCTCAAAGAAGAAGTCACCAATGTCTTATTTTAGCACAGGCAAAATGATGTCTTTACTCCAGCCTCACAGCTGGACACAGCTGCTATGATTTGCATGAAAATTTCCACAGTAATTCAATAGGAGACACAAATTTGGAATGAAAAATTTCAGTTTTGACAAGTTTGACAAAATCATAAGAAAACAAGGATCCTAATGGGACATGCTGGAGACCTTAATAACTGATGCTGTCAGCAGCTCTGCTTATAATAAGATGAGGGCATTGATGGTGTTCATTTTAAAATCATCCTTACATTTAAATTTTTATGGGACTCATTGGTCAGACACTGTGTGCAGGGCAGATAAAGCAAATAGTGTTGCCAAGTCATTTGCAGTCTTGCAGGGGTATCTCAGGCAAAATTCTCTTTGCATTTAAGAGGAGGATGGGGTTTGTCTCCTTCACAGCTGCAGATCTGGGGCACGTAGGTCTGTTCTCCTGCACAAGCAATTTAGTGCCTCACTAAGAACAGCCCTTGGTGCTGTCTGAGCTGTGACGCACGCCTGTGCTCCGTACTTGCTCTTTCAGAGGCCAGACCCCACAGGGTACCTAGGCTTACCCTGTAGACTTAGGCTTTCGCAAGATGCTAGTCAGGAAGGTGCTGGCTAGGAAGCCCCAGTACCTCAACTGGAGTGACTGATGGGCATTTTCGGTTGCCTGGCTGGGAAAACCCAGGCTTGTCTTCAGTGTTTAGAAGAGAGTTATAAACGATTAGGAAGTGACCTCAGCTGTCGAGTATATCGTGTTCTTTCATTCTATTCACTTACAGCATTTACAACATCTCCCCATTATCGTTTAGATTTTTACAACCCTTAATGACCCTTTTATCAGAGCAGCAATAACCAATAAATCCCCTTTGGCATTTATTGCCCTGTCTCTAATACATAAAAGCCTCAATTTATAGCATCTCATGAATGCTGAAGACTATTTTTCAAACTGCTAGTACTGTAAAACTTCTTCAAATCTTGCTACAAAAATAAATGCTCTGATAAAGGCCATGCTCCTGTGGTTCACTCAGCATCAGCCCTAAATAAAGTTCATCCACAACCTGCAATAAACTCTGTGGACTGGATGCTGTATGGCAGAGAGAAACCAGAAGGCCAAAATGCCTTCCCTGTTGGGAGGTGTTCCATTCCATGTCTGTCTCCTGCCAGGATTGCTTTTGTCCTTAGCTGCCAGGAGGGGTTTTGGGCCTGGGCGCATCCAGCAAGAGCTCTGGGGACAGCAGACACAGCTTTTGTTACCAACAGCTGCTGCAGACACTACCAATAGAGTTTTATATGCCTGACATGGTCCATAGCTGAAATCAGTTGCCAGGGTTTCCTCCATTATCAACAGAGAGAAAGAAGCAACACCAGTAGAGGCTTCATCCCACTCTGCAAGAGGTGCCCAAAAGGGACATCTCTATGGCACATGGTCCTATCTGCCCTCCTCCCTTTGGCACAGGTGGAGCTATGTCCCTGGCTGACAGCAGTCACCTAACTTCAAAACAGATAAAATTAGATGTCATGAATCTCTCAGTCTTCATTGCAGTGATGACAACATAACTTTGAAGTTATCTCTCTGTTATCACAGGCTCCAAAGGTACTTCATTTACCCATCCTTGTAATTTTTGCCCAACACCCCCTAATGCCCTACACTCCCTGTAGGACAGTTAATGAATTACCGTTGGTACTATTTGAAAGTGTGCCTTGTCTTGATTTATCTGGAGGTACACCACATGCAGCCACAGGACTCTGCAGAAATGAGCAGGATCTCTGCTCCCCCTTGCTGAAACCCTCCCCTGTACCTCCAAACCTTAGCAATCAGAACACAGTAAATTAGTCCTTAGGAATCGTTTCAAACTGAACTGCTAATGTAGGCAACCCAAGGATACTATGTGTTCCTGGCAGTGGTTTCAGATTTGCTAACTCTATTTCTAGACACCAGACTTGGACTTGATTCAATGCCCAGCATCGGGAAGACTTGACATCAGCACATTTTGGACAGGCCCATAGATATTTCTGTGTGAATGCAATGGTGGGTAAAAACACCCAGGCTAGGTCTAAGTGAGCTACTGCCAGGGCTGGAGATTGGTATTGCTGTGCTAGTGAGACACCACAACCCAGCTAATTAGCCTTGATGAGAAACTACCTAGTTTGACCTGGGTATTGCCAGGTCTCGTCACTACCCACTCTCTCACTTTTCTTCTGGCTCCTGTCAACCCTCTTCTCCCCTGCAGAACTATAAAGCAAACAGGTCCCTAAAGAACTTTTCATTAATATAATTTATTAGTTAAATCATTTGTCTGACCTGTTTCCCATTTAACTAGCATGTCTCCCCATCCACTCAATATAATTGGTACAGCACCTGAACTCCTCTGCCGGGGTTTAAATAGCCTGACATATATCACTGAGTCACAGGATATTAAGAGAAAGGTGAGAGGATTATTGGCGTACTGCCACTGGAATCAGATTGGATTTCTTGTCCAACCACTGAAACATGCAGCTGTATAAAGAGGGTTCACACAGGCTCGGTTTAGTCCTTACTCAAAGCTTCACTGCTTGAAAACAACATGGGGTTTTCACTAAGGACTGGGGGGCTTGGTCATGTAAGGAAGGCCTCCTGTGTACATTGTCCTGTTGATTTTTGGAAGGGAATAGTCTGTGTGAGGCTTTGAGGGATAGGACTGGTGAGGAGAGCTATTCTGACCTGCTTTCTCTGGAGATGGAGTCACATCAATGCTCTTCTACTGCCTGGCCATGCCAACCTGTTGTAAGGGCTGGTACAGACAGCCTGACCTCACCTGCTGGCCCACACATGGCCCCAGGTTCTCCCATAGCTGTGCATTCTTCTTTCACATCGTAGTTCCCTCCCCTCTGATCCTCTCGTTTCCAAGTTTAAGCAAGTATGAAACACTGGGCTGTAGATTTTCACTGACAATTAATTTTGTTGCACAGGCTTCTTCTCCTTTTGAATTATAAAACATCAAACGGTGCAAAACACAGTCACCATCTTTGCCAAGAGACATCTATTCTGCCTTTTTGTTCTTTTTCCTGGGAAAAAAAGCCTGTCGATGTAATCTGACTTGTTCATGATCTTTGCAATGGGTTCCAGTCTATTTTTGGGCTCCCCCCTTTTCCCTTCCCTTCCCTTCCCTTCCCTTCCCTTCCCTTCCCTTCCCTTCCCTTCCCTTCCCTTCCCTTCCTTCATCCCCCACCCCATAGTGAGGGGTAACCAGGGAAACCAGGAACCATGGCAAACCAAAGCAGCATAATTTGTCTCAGAGAAAAAAATATAAGCATGCAAAATCCCTTTAATGTTTATACCAGGTAATGGGGTCAAAATCTTCTCTTTTCCCCCCTCTTTGGAGCAAGGAAGTGACAGGCCAGCCTTGTCCCTTCTCTGTGTCTGCTGGTGTCACGACCCCAGGCAATGATCACCTCCTGGCTAAAGCCTTGGGCCCTTTGTGCCCCCGCAAAGCTGACGTAGCAGCAGGGCCTTGGCTTCCATCAGTGTGGTGGTCCTGTCCTACCAAGAGTAATCAGACATGCTAGGATGGCTCCCTCTGCAGTCATCTTGCTCCCTGTTATTATCACAGGGATTTTGTTGCCCCATCACTAATTGCTCCTCAACTTTGAAAACATTTCTCAACAGGACACAAGGAAGTGCTTTTGGCGCCAACCAGAGTGACAGAGAGCTTGGGCACACAAGATTTAGGGTCTGGTTTTCAAAGGATGAGTCATCTGGGTGCTTCTCTGTAGCTCTGGACATCTTTTCCTTGTCACAAAATGAGTCTGTGATGTAGGAGAGAAATGTGGGTGTTCCTTGTCCCAGTCATTCACCCTCAAGTTCCAAACTTGCCAGCTGAGGGATGAGGCTTTGTCCCTGATGGGCAAGGCCAAGGACACAGAATACATATTTTTATTACTATTTATTATAAGGTAATGATGGTGTCAGAGTGGTGGTATCATCACTGCTCCTCCAAAAAGTGGGAAGGGAGGGCAGCTGGGGAGGGAGGAACATGACGGCTCCCTTCTCTCTCTCCCCTGCCATAACACTTTCCCTTTCCCCCCAAATGGGGAACAGGGTGGCACTGCCCCAGTACCAGTCAGAAGCCACCAGCAGGGCTGTGCTCAGGGAGAGGAGGTGAGAGCTCTGCCACTCTGCCCAGGACAGCAGCACCCTGTGGCAAAGCTCTCAAGGCTCAGACCCTGCTCCCTATCCGCTCACCCCACAGCCAAGCCAGTCTCCTTGGGGGATGACAGTATGATCCCAGCACTTCTTCTTCAAAGGGAGAGAGCAACTGCTGTTCCTGGTGAGGTACGGGGTGTTCCTGCTCTCAGCTGTGGAAGCGCCAGGCAGCACTGCCCAGCACTGCTCAGACGCCAAGTCAGCAAAGGAATAACCGGCACGTTTTTCTGCTTTAAAGGAGTGCAAGAGACAAACTGCTTGTCTTCTAGCTTACTTACAAAATAAAATGCTGACTATAAGTTGCCTTCTTTAGGAGAAGAATGATGACAGTAGTGATAAATTGTATATATTTATTTTTGAGTTTGCAGATGTTTGAATACGGCACGATGGTTGTGAAGAAAACAAACAAACCCTGGCAAGCAGCTATTTTTATAGAATTGTTTTGTTTTGAAATTTCTATAAGCTGGCAACAGAGTCATCATGAGACCTTTTATCCAGATAAGACCATGCCAAAATCTTCAGGAAACATCTTGCGTGTTTAACTTTTTATTTACAAAAACAGGGGGAGGGAGGGGAATGAAGCTTAGGAGAATGTTTGCAGACATACAGTGTCTGCTCTGTAAGGCACCAAATACTTTTTATTCTGTGGATGTAAATGGGACTTCTTCCAAACCTGCCACTTGCTAAGTTCAAACATGGAGTAGCTCCAAGTCAGACCTTACACTGGATTTGCTTGCAGGTTGCAGAGGGAGTTGTCACCAGGCAGAGTAAGGACAGTTCACAAACCTTAAGGACCAATCTGAGACATCTCACCTTTAAGGTCAATGAGCCTGTTGAGACAAGACTGGCTTTCCAGTGTCTCCAAGCACAGTCTTTAAAAAGAAGTCAAAACTCTGCTTCTCATGTTTGCCCTGCCTCCTGTCTCCCTGCCAGCACCCAAACAAGATCTGTTCATGAGAAGCATTGAGCCAAGAGGATGCCTGCTGCCTTTATGACTGCAGCTCCAGGCCCAGTCCTCTGGGAAATGACTTCTTTATTAATGTTTGCTCTTTGTGTTTAATGTCTAGGAAATATCTGAACTTTCTTAGACTTTGTGCTGTCATGAAAGCGTTGCTGTGTGCATGAATGCACGTGTCTATCCCTAAAATCAGCACTATGAAGAAAACATTTTAGAATTAAATGTTAACAGTCTCATAAAGCAAAAATATTTTATGCTAAAAAATTCTAGAGCCCTCAACGCTGCCCCAGACATTTTCTGCTTAAAAGACATGTCAAAATTCTGTTCATTAGGGTTGTTCTGTGGAATTCTGTCGTTTATTTTGCCTGCAGAGGGGAGGAAAGGGTTACCTGCTCTGCGAGAACAGAAATCTAAGATGGGAGCTTTATAACTGACTCTGTGATGTGAACATTAGATAGTAATGTCTCCAAACTAAACTATTGAAGCAGCTCTGGTTTCTATGTTAAATTGACTTTAGCATATTTGTAACCAAAGAAACAACTGCTTCCTGAAGAGCCTTTCTTAATGTTCATAAGGATTAACTGTTTTCATGTTGAGATGATTGAGATCATTGTGATGTGTTTACTTGATTTGTTGCCTTGTTTTCTTTGTAATGTTAATAACTTAGCATTAGGAGCATCTTTTCCTTGATTTTACTCTCTTTGTTTAAGTTCAGTTTCTTTCAGTAAATAGGGGCCCTGTGTGTGTGTGTGTGTGTATGTGTGTGTGTGTGCAGAAATGGATGTCACTTCACCATCTGAAAGCTTGACCACCTCCTCCAAATTTTCCCATTGTTCCCTTTCTAAAGATTCATAGTGAATTCCACAATTTTCACATGTGTATAGTTGCAAGTAGCCCATTGATGTTCCAAATGGAATTTGTTGCAAGTTCAATCATTGAAGGAAATTTTCAAAACAGTTTGTGGGTAGCACATAGTAAGTCTGAGTATTTCAGAGCTTGTCTGTGGAGATCATGCCTGGGCCTGAGCAGCAGGTTGGTCTCTAGTGAAAAGCTCTCAGAGAGTCCCACATGCTCACCAAAAAGCATGTGCCTTATTTACATTCAAGGCATGGTTGGATCATGAGGTTTGAATTAAAACCCTGAGGCATCAGTCACTAACTTGCTCCTGTGCTCCCTCACTGCATACCCACAGAGCCCACTCTGAGCAGATGAAAGTCATACGCCAAGCATTTTGGAGAATGAGGGAGAGAGAACAGAGAACAAAAGCTGGGGCAAGGCAGGAAGAAAGAACATAATTTATAGCCAGGTCCAGGATGGGGAGCTGTCAGGAGCCCTGAGGGAGGAAAAAAAGTTGTCTGAAATGATCAGCAACCACTAATAGCCACCATAACCCTGTCCAGAGTGAAGTGCCATAGAGAGCAGATGAAGAAAAAGAGGAGGACAAGAGAAAGAACTTTGAGAGGTACCCATGTGCTCCACCAAGGAGCCAAAGAGGGTACTACTTGAGCTTGGTGCTAGGGACTCTTGCAGTACAGCTCCCGTCTAGATAAGGTTCACATGCAAGGCACTGGGGTAGCACTCATCCTGTCTCTATTCTCAGGACAAGAGGACTCCTTTGGCAACCTGACTGCCAAGCTTCACAACAGATCTTCAGATGAAGTTTCATAGCTCTAGCAGGATGACGCCAAGAAATCATAGTTTCATGACATAGGATGGACTTGCCTCTGATGGACTCATGTTTTATCATAAAATGCATCCTCCTAGGTGCCTCTGCTTATTTTCTTCAGGATGTCTGAACTTCTTCCTTTGAGGCTCCATTTCCCTTACAATCTCCTAATTGCTTTATAAACCACATCTAATAATTCCTGAGGCTGCTGATACTGCTTGCAACCAGGGTCAATGTATCTGCACTATGTGTCTAGGTACAATTGAGTGTCTGTCCATTAGCTGGTGTGTGTAATCATGGGGTGGGAGTTTCTGCCACATGGAGAAGACACGGGTGTTTCCCATGCAGCAGGCTCAAGTACATTCTCCTGATGAGGAGGAGGAATTCTTCACCCGATGAGAACTCCTGGAGGTGTGGTGCTGGAGTTGGACGGTGTGAGAAATGACAAGACATTGATCAGGTCTCTGAGTCAGTGACAGACACACCCTCGCCACGCTGGCAGCTGGCTTACTGCTCTCCCACTGGTTTCTTCCCTGACTTACCTCCTTGACTCATCCCAAGCCCAGCTGCTACCAGGCACAGGCAAACTACACACCAAGGCTCCTTCGCCAGCCTGTGGGGCACCTTCTGCTGCCCTAACTCTCTCCCATTGGGAATAACTACACAGCAATGAACTTTTCTTTGCCAAACTGGAAAAAAAAAAAAAGCTGAAAATTTTGGGAGTGTAATTAGAGGGGATCCTGGAGATGAAAAATGAGTTATGAGAACTCCTGAGAGAGGAAGAGGTTTTTTTTTTTAAAAGAGATGTTTCCTTTTCATGCACTTCCATTAAAAATGTGTCACGTTGGCACCCATCCCATGTTTCAGTGATGGTGATGTGATCACCACGAGTGAAGCAGCAACCTCTGCAGTGGCAAGGGTATATGCAGGACAGTTTTTCAGCCAGGCTCCTGTCAATGCTTATTGTTTGTTTGTTTGTTTGTTTGTTTGTTTTAATGCCAGGTTGGCATTTCACAGTGCCTGATTAGAGCAAAAGGACCAAATGGTGCTCACATGCACCCCATTCCTGGATGTCTGTGAGCATCTGTCCTGGTTCCGTGTAAAAA
>NW_008626798.1:0-11137 GCF_000691845.1 Merops nubicus | reverse complement strand
TCGACCGCAACCGGCCCAGCTTCGACGGCATCCTCTACTTCTACCAGTCCGGGGGCAAGCTCCGCCGGCCCGTCAACGTCTCCATCGACGTCTTCGCCGACGAGATCCGCTTCTACCAGCTGGGCGAGGAGGCCATGGAGCGCTTTCGGGAGGACGAGGGCTTCATCAAAGAGGAGGAGAAGCCCCTGCCCCGCAATGAGTTCCAACGCCAGGTCTGGCTCATCTTTGAGTATCCTGAGAGCTCCAGCTCTGCCCGGGCCATCGCCATCGTCTCGGTGCTGGTCATCCTCATCTCCATCATCACCTTCTGCCTGGAAACCCTGCCAGAATTCAGGGATGAGCGGGAGATACCCATGCCCCTGCCCCCACAAAGTGGAGGTATGAATGGTACCACCGGGGACTCGCCACCCATGCAGCCGCCCAGTAGCCTCTCTGACCCCTTCTTCATCATCGAGACCACCTGCGTGATCTGGTTCACCTTTGAGCTCCTCGTCCGCTTCTTCGCCTGCCCCAGCAAGCCCGAATTTTCCCGCAACATCATGAACATCATTGACATCGTGGCCATCATCCCTTACTTCATCACCCTGGGCACTGAGCTGGCCCATGAGCAGCAGCAGCCCGGGGCTGGCAGTAGCAATGGGGGTGGGGGCCAGCAGCAGGCCATGTCCTTGGCCAGGGTGGGCAGTAGCATGGGGGGTGGGGGCCAGCAGCAGGCCATGTCCTTGGCCATCCTCAGAGTCATTCGCCTGGTCAGGGTCTTCAGGATTTTCAAGCTCTCCAGGCACTCCAAGGGCCTGCAGATCTTGGGACAGACTTTGAAAGCCAGCATGAGGGAGCTGGGCCTCCTCATCTTCTTCCTCTTTATTGGGGTGATCCTCTTCTCCAGTGCTGTCTACTTTGCTGAGGCTGATGACCCCGAGTCTCATTTCTCCAGTATCCCTGATGCTTTCTGGTGGGCAGTGGTTACCATGACCACTGTGGGTTATGGGGACATGCGACCTGTCACTGTGGGGGGCAAGATTGTGGGTTCCTTGTGTGCCATCGCTGGTGTGCTGACCATCGCCCTGCCTGTCCCTGTCATCGTGTCCAACTTCAACTACTTCTACCACCGAGAGACTGATCACGAGCAAGCCCTCCTCAAAGATGAACAAAGCAGTGCTCAGGGCAGCACAGCGGGGGGAGATGCAAAGAGAAGATCCAGTAGAAACTCTCTGAACAAATCTGTTGTGCACTTGGAAAACAGTGAGGGGTTCAACAGTGACACCAGCTCCATAGAGAAAACCAATATTAAAGCAAAAAGTAACCTAGATCTCAGAAATTCCCTCTACGCATTCTGTCTGGACACCGACAGGGAAACAGACCTGTAAGGAGGGAGAGTTAGTGTGTTCAGAGATGCAGGAGGATTTGCTGGTGTCAGAAATGTAATACTAATTATTCTTTTGGTACCAATTAGTTTTTAAAACTGGCCATATTTTATAAATTGATCACTGCCCTGAGTAGTCCTCCAGGAATACATGTTTTTATGTTCTTTTTCCATGACACAAAGGGTCACCTATTTTTAAAATAGACTAAGAATAAGCTACGCTCCATGATGCAGGAGCTGGTAAACTGTGACAGTGCAAAATGTAATTTGTAGAAACTTATTTTAGCAAACGGTTGTTGGTTTTAAGTGGGTCATTTGTAACCAATTCAGTTGCTCCAAGTTTAGTATTAAAGAGTTGGGGGATTTGTATGTGGAGAATGAATGGATTGGGGGGGGAGGGGGAGGTTGAGTTTTTTTTTTACTGTAGTTCCAAACTGAAATTATTCCAAGATATTTTATATGTGTATAACTGTATTTATGTTTGACAGAGGATTTTTTATTCCTGTGAAATATGACATTGATAAAGCACTAGGAACATTAGCAGATCAGCACTTTCAGAGTTTTCCACTTGTCATCAGTACAGATCTGGTTATCTCGTATGTGAAGTGAATTTGGTGCTTTTATCCCTAATAGCAGAAAAGTTCTATTTGTCATTGATACGTTAGTTTCTTGTGAGCCTTAAATTATTACCTATTGTAGATATACGTCTTTATAAATAATTTTATTCATTACCTTACTGTTTCAGAATTTCTAAATAACTGTCCTGTGCTTACTGTCCCCATGCAAAAATGTATGTGCAGCTTTTTACTTTCTTTTTAGTTTTACAGTTTTATGCCTTCATTATATTTTTAAGACTGAAAGGAAAAAATACTGTCTGCTGTTACTGGTTTCAGTCCAAGTGCACAACAGATCAAAAACATGAGGGAATGGAGAGATACAGCAAGAAAGTAGAATATGAGTGCAATATCTGCAAATCTCTTTTCATCGTACACTCCAGATCGCTTTGGCATGTGCTTAGGTCACTTTTATGTATCCATACCATTTGTGTACACAGCTCCCTGGTTTTAATTATCATAGACTGGAAACGGACGGCACTTAAGGAGTCTAACGTGGCATGCTGTGCTGCTCAAATAACCACTGCGTGGCTTATATCTTGGACTTAGAGGGAAAACATCACCTTTCATCAAAACACAGCCTTGGGTTCTTTTATTTCCAAACAAAACCTTCTCGGTGCTGTGGATTTTACAGTTAAGATGCTGTTGGAAGAGGGATGACACATTCTCCTGGTTGTGATAACACAGCGCTGTGCAGCTTACTAGGGAAGACTGACACAAAGTTGCTTCTTGAAGTCAAAGAGCCTTGTTCCCATTTTTCTGGCAAAAGACATCTCTGTTTTCCTCTCAAACTTCTGTTTTATCGTTGAAGGATGTTTCAGCCTTTACCAAATACAGTGGCACAGCAGGAGCTGCAGAAAGAGAAGTCTTGATTGTCAACACTCAAGGTTTGTTTCTGACAAATTTTCTAATACCACCGAGTGATTGCTAAATCAGAATTAGAATTAATGCAAGTGCCTCAGGTACAAGTCCTGTGATAAATTTATGTCAGTTTTGCAGAACAGCACTTTGACATTCTTTTGTCTAAAGATGAATTCTGCTTACCTGTCCCTTACCATGCCCTTTAAGGTTACTGGCCAAATGCATGATGTTTTTCCTTCCTACTCAGTAACAGATGCATACAAGTGCCAAGTAAGCAGTATTTTTCATGTTTGGTATAAAGAACTGTCACACGAGGCTCAGCCCAAAACCCAGGGGTGGAGGGGGAAGGAGGCTGAATGTGATAACAGAGAACAGGGTCTTTCACTCAATTTTAGATGTAGGTTTCTTGGTTGGTTGGTTTGTTTATTTAGGTGGGGAACGATGCTGTGATAGCTGAGGAACTGTCTGCAACAAACCTGACAGACAAAGTGCCCAGTCCAGCTGCACTCCAGACTCAGGCAGATCTCCTGCTTGCTTTAATGGGAGTTTTTGCATCAGGGTGAAGTGCAGAATTAGCCCTTTCAGGAGGCTGAATCTCAAGTGAAACAAGGAGGTGGTATAATGGCCTGTTGTACATGCTGACAGCTAGATCATTAAGGGACTTACAGTGAAGCCTTTTGCTCAGGCAAGTATTTTGATTTACTTTAGTGATTAAATCCATGTGATTCACCTGACTGAGTACCAAACAATTCAGTGAGTCTTTCAGGACCAAAATTTGTTTGTGTTTTTCCCTAAGTACTACTCCCACCTTCCTAACCATTTTCATCTCCCATAGTTTGCTCTTCCAATTGCACATTGTGCTGAATTAAGCTGTCAGCTTCTCAGAGCAGGGGCAGTGTGTGGAACCAGTGGATCCAGTGCCTTGTTTAACAGTGGAACCCTGCTTATGGCCAGGGCTTCTGGATATTAATGACCTGAATTACCAAACAGTAGTTATTGAATTTAGTGGAGTAACACTGGTGTAAAACTGATGTAGGTGAAAGCATATAAGGGCCATGTGGAGGGGGTTGAGCTGATCTTAAAAGCCCACTGCTGATGGAAAAGGAAGACCTTGTCTTCCTCCTTTTCACTTTTCTTCCTCTCATTGTGTGCACTTTTGTTGCTTACTCTGAGCTGGTTCTGTCCTTGTGCAAGTACAAGCACAAGTGCTGCCTGCTCTTCAGGAGCTGCTTGAGCTCACTAAGCTGACAGAAAATCCAGTGCTATGACAGCAACAGCAAAGTAGATCTTTTTTTGTCAAAAAGGTGAGTTGAAAAGCAGATAAATTCCAGAGTACATGCAAGGAAGGGATTAGGAAGGTCAGTGGTGCAAGGAAGTGAGGAAGGAGTGAAATCCTCACCCTTCAGTGTCAGTGGACTCTTAGATTATCATGACTCCTTGTTGAATCCTACTTCATGTTTGCGGAGATGCCACAGGACTTGGTCTTGCAAGGTGCCTTTAACTTCCCACTGGAATCCAGTCTGCAAAATTCCTCTCTGGATTCCAGTGTATAAGCTGTGCTATAAGTGAAAGTAGAATTTGTCCCAGTCTAGATCAAGGTCTGTGAGAGCAAAACACCCTGGTTTCTGCATGGGGTGCTATGCAAGCTTGTCAGATTGCTCCTTGACCTTCAGTTTGAGCATGTTGTTTTTCCATAATAAAACAATAGAACTTTCCAATAAAAAGCAAAACAATTATTCTCAAAATGTACTTACAAATACTTGTTTGGCTTGACTTTCCAAACAGTTGTCAAGTCTAGTTTGGGCAAACTCAGCTTTGCCACCTTATTTACAAGGATGCATAATTTCTATTGGCATATAAAGCAGCAAAGGGTTTGCCTTCTAATGACAGAGTTTGCTGCCAAACACTGAGTAATACAACCAGAAACATGGTTAGGTCACAATTCAGCAGAACATTTAGCATGGGCTCAGCATTAAGCATATGCTTAAGTAAAGCAGTGTTCAGCAGGTATTTTAGATGCACTGGCCTTTGAGATTGTTACTTAAAGATGAACTACGTGCCCTGCCGAAACCTTAGAGACATCAGTTCCCATTGGACTTTGGTGCAAATATTTAGGTATGTGGTACAGTTTGTGAGCCTGAAAACAAGTGGTGCTGTAGGATGCTGTATTCAGAACGCCAGATTCTTACTACAGAAAGTGCCTGTCCCTGCAACCACGCCTCATCAGAGCAGTCCTCTTGACATGATCAGTTGCAAACTGAGTACCAGGATTGTCTGGTGAAGTATTGGCCTGGATGAGAGTGTAAGTGTGCTTTCCAGTAGTGAGAACTTGCTTTTGCTGGAATTGATTTTGATATCAAGAAGCTTCATTGAGTTTGGTAGGCAGCACGTATCTGTGCCTGGGATACAAGCAGTGCAGAAGCCTCGTAACCTGCCAGTGCAAATTTCTGCCACAAAAGAATGTGAAAGAGAGAACCAAATCACTGTGAGAGAGCCCCTGTAAATGTGACACAGGAAGACAGTCTAGGCTACGTATGTCAATTCTAGGCTCATTATAAGACAGAAATGTGTCCAAAACATTATTGATCTTAGGTTAGCTGACCTGGAATGAAAAGCAAGCTGAATAAAACCTTTGTGGAATTATCAAAAGCCACGAGATATCAGAGCTTAATGAATAGCAAATCATTGCAAATGTTAAAAAAAAAAAAAATCTATATTTTTTTGCAAACTCTTTTGAGTAGGAGCTACAGATTCCTTGCCCACACATGCCTATGTGCCATAGTTATTAATGGCTTGTCATTTTGTGCAGGGCAGTGTGACCTGAAATGCATTACCCTTCCATTCTTCTACCCCTGTTTTGGGGATGTTGAAGTGAATATTGTTTTAGGTCACCAGTAATGTACGTTTAGTTTGCTTAGCCTGGCCCCAAGGGGAGTCTATATTCCCATTTTACTTTTCCATCGTTCTGAAAAATGGTAAAACAGTAACTCACAGTTACATAACACCATTCAACTCCTAGTGCTTTATGAACAATGATCTTCTGTGTACCAACATGGTAAAGAAAAGGCTGTGGAAAGGAATATTGTACCTTTCAAATGGGGAGAGGCCTAGGAGAGGCATGAAAATGAATGGGCTTGATTGGAGTGGGACATCTAAAATGTGAGGTCTCAGGGGAGGGAGAAAAGGGAGCAGAGATTCACCCTGTGGTCTCCTTTCAGGTCTCTTGCATGGCTCTTGGTGGCTCTGCAGGCAAGGGCTGTGTGCCAGCATCTGTGCACTGTGACCCATCTGGTGGGGTCACCGAGAGCCGAGAGGGAGCGAATGCTGCTTTGTGCAGCATGAACAAATCCATCTTTTGAGAGCTGCATTAAAAAAATTTGGTTTTCCTAGGGAGAAAACAGCACTTTTGCTGTTGATTGCCTGTCCCCTCGTGCAGCAAACGCTGCTGTTCTACTGGTGGTGATGGGGGCTCTTCAGTTACACCACACCGAGCACTGCTCTGAAGTAGCTCCCCTTCTCCACACACTGCCATTCACCCTCATTAGCTAACCACGCAAATTTTGGTGGACTTTCACTCTCACAGAAGATATATATGTGTGCAAAAAGCCTTACTCTTCTGAAACATATCAGTGAAGCTGGTTCTGAGGCGAGCAAAACAGGGAAACCATTTAGTGGCACACAACAGTGCCACTTAGGGATCGTAGGGAATGCAGCTACCCAGCTGAGCTACCTGAGCCTCCTAGCTTCAGGTCATTTGGCAAGATGTCATGACCAGTAGTGAAATTTGACAGTGGCCTGCAGCCAGATCCAAAGATAATCAAGGCTTTGGACTGGCCAATTCGCCAGTGATGGGATCAGGAGGTTGTGTGGCAGTCAGTGTGTTGGAGAGACCTTGCTAATGATGAGGTTGATCCTGTTCAGGACAGAGGGACAGCAAGGAGACTGTGAGATAAAGCTTTAACAGCATCTGCCTGCATTTGGTGCAGCTTTAACCTGTCATTGTGTGAGCCCCAGTTTCACTAACCTCCCTCTGCCAGCTAACTTGGCCACAAATGTTTAAAAAATGAAATAGAAAACAGTCTCCATAATAATATAGCCTATGAACAATTAAAATAATTGTTCCAAAGTAATTCTGCCAAGGCTTAAGTTATATTCAGCACCACAAAATATTTTTTAGAACATGCCATTTAATGTATTTGTAGTTTTTGTAGGGTTTGGGTTTTGTGAGGGATTTTTTTTTTTCACTTTCTTGCTGTATGCATTGACTGCTCCCCAGTTCTCCTCGTCAGCTTGTTGAATTTCTGTTGCTCTTGCCTTAATTTGGGACCTAAAGATGCTGATACTCTTCAGTGAACCTGGGTTATGCTGTCTGACGTCAGTGTGTCGACTCATTGTAGAAATAAACATAGAAATTCTCCAGTAACTACCTCTGTGTGTATTGGCCAGAATATGCCTCATATTTGTATGATGAAATATGATAAAAAACGTGGGTATTGCATCATTAAAATCATATTAAGAAGCTTTATGTTAATTGGAATAGGAAAAAAGTAAAGTTCATAACAATATGATGAAAGAATAATTGGAATTAGAATTTGCAAATATCAAAGTTTTTTTTTTTAAAAAAAGAGCATATTCATACACAATTCGTATATATATATATTGCAGTGCTTTCTTGCTTCTGTAATGTAGTAATGTAGTCTCTTTATTTGGTATTTTTTGATTTCCAGGTATCTGTACTGTATTTTTACCAGGGCTGAAAAAGACAAAACCAGAGCCAGACCCGTAGCTGTTGTGAACCAGTGCCTTGAAGATGGCTTGTTTACTTGGAAGCATTTTTTTTCTTGATAATACCAGTTGATGCAATAAAAGCTCATTTCTTTCTTCATAAGTACTACGAGTAGGCATGTTTGTATAGCTAGCATAGCTTAGTTGAAATCACTTAAGGATTCAACCAAGTAACTACAGCTCCAGATTCTCACCACAGTAAACTTATGGAATCGTTTAAGTTGGAAAAGGTCTTTATGATCATAAAGCCCAACCATTAACCTGACTCTAGCAACTCCACTGCTAGTCCATGTCCCTTAGCACCATATCTACAGGACTTCCAAACACACACAGGAATGGTGGTTCAAGTATTTCCCTGGGTAGACACTTCCAGTTCTTGATAACCCTTTCAGGAAAGATAGTTTTTCTCATATCCAACCCAAACCTCCCCTTGGTGTAACTTGAGGCCATTTCCTCTTCTCCTATCACTTGCTACTTGTGAGAAGAGACCAGCACCCACCTCTCTAGAGCCTCCTTCAGGCAGTTGTAGAGGGTGATCAGGTCTCCCCTGAGCCTCCTTTTCTCCAGGCTAAGCAACCCCAGTTCCCTGCAGAGAACTGCAGTTTGTTCTCATTGATGCCTGGGTGAGCCAAAACAGAGCTGTTAAAATCCAGGGGCTCTGACTGCAATCTTATTTCCGTCGTTCTGAAAGAGATGCAACATCTTTTCAGTGAATTTCCTCCTGTTTTGGCTTGTTGTGACATGAAAATAAGGTTACCCTTTCCAGTGGGACAATAGTACTTTGAATTTTCAGCAAATTGACCTGATCTAACAAAAAAACTGATAACCTTCCTACTTTGCAAAAAGTGTTTCCATAATGTGCATGGGCTTCCCAGAACAGATAGCATATATGATTGCTGCTGGATTAATAGTTTTCCAGATAGAATTTAGGATTTACTCAAACTAATCTGCAAATTCTTTTCTGTATTGGAATTCACACATGTTCACTGTCATCAGGAGGATGTTTCCAAAGAAAACAGTGCATGTGGTAACACACTTCTGACATGCACAAGTCAAAAAAAGATAGATAGATAGATAGATAGATAGATAGATAGATAGATAGATAGATAATTTCTGTGTTTCAACCACAGTGTGCCATGGAGACTACCATTTGCAATCTTGTAGGAAACAGTTTTTAGGCAGCCAGAGAGAACTGCATTTTTTATAAAACGTTGTTTTCTGCTCTATAGTGTATGTCACTCATTGCAGTCCTTCTCACACGAGTAATGACTTTGAGTCAGGATTCCCCAGTCTTCACTGATATTATCTGAGAAGATGCAGATCCAAGATGAAGAGTTGCTTCTGAAAATAGAGGTGATATGCATTTTTGCCTTCTCCTCCAACTCCAGTTGTTTTTTCTTGGAATGCCCTGGCTCTTACTCTTTGGGTTAATACGTCACTGCTCACTTCCTCCCTTCACTTTTATCTCACAGTGTATGTGATGATGATAGGAGACATTACTGCAAAGCAGTAAGTGGCAGAGCTGTCCTGCTGTTGTGTGTAGTAGCTCTGATTAGTGCTGGGAATTCTACAGGTACCTCTTCAGTTTTGGATAGATGTATTGCTAGATATGGTTGTGTTGAAAATGACAGTAGGAAAGAATGTTGTTAGAGAAGCCACCTTGGCTGGAAATCTGTAATAATTCCCCTCTCAACACAGTGGTAATTCTACCCTGCTCCATTTTGCTGAGAGAGCCAGTTTAGGGATAAATAATTTTGAAATATACGTCCTGTTCTGTCAGATCTTGTCTCCAGCCCAGGCCAGGCAGTGGTGGCTTCCATGTGGTTTGTTTCCTGTGGGTGAGGAGCACAATGCAACCTATCAGCCCTTCTCATGAGAATACAGCTGCATAATAACCACTCGTATTCAGAGTTGCAGTTTGTATGAAGGTACTGGAGGACAAGGGGTAGTGTAAATGGACTAGATTGGTAGCACAGCTATCTAAGGGGCTGAGGTGTGTCCAGGGAGCAGAAGTTGCTACCATTAAAATTGCTTCCTTTGCATGGCTGCATTTCAGTGGTGGTGTCCTACCACTTAGTAATTCCCCCCCAAAAACCTCGTAGATTCATACCAGGGTTTTCTATGCTCCCTCCAGAGTTAGTAAGGATTAGTTAGATTCTACCATACTTAAGTCTCTCAAGCAAGTTCAACAAATTTAAAACCTTTTCCACCTCTCCTTCCTTCATCCCATTCACATACTTTTCTACGTACAATTCAAAAGGTAGGAGGGGGTGTAGCTGAAAATGGTTTGAATTATTTAAGCATTCCATCTTGTTTAAAATGATTTGAAAATCTGAGGGGTTGTAATTGAGGGAAGGCTTTAATGTGAGTTTGCAGTGCAAATTTTATGAGTTCCTTAGTTCAGAAAACACTAATTTTGAAGGCAGTGCTGTATATGAGGCTTATTGAGAGAGAGTTTAATGTGGAAATATATGTTGTTATTGTGTTGGTGTATTTTTTTATTATGCAATTCATTCTTGGAATATTTTGATTAGGGAATATAATCTTTAACACAGAGAAATTTTTTTTGATGCAAGAGAATGATGCAAAGAAACAGCCAGCCTCAAGGGTGACAAATATTGTTCTGGGAAGGAATATGCTCTAGCTACAGCTTAGCCACTGTGCTTTGAAGGAGATGATGTTCCTCGAGCCGAGTAAGGAGCAAAGGGAAGAGCAGGAGTCTATAGCTGAGGTATCAGGGAATTTGTCTAAGAAAGGGGATGGTGGCTCCCATACTTCTTTCTGGATTCCAGCTACTGTGCAAAATACCTACTCAGTGTATCTCAGCATCATGGTTTTGAGGTCTGCTTGGCGCTTTGACGGAAAGGATACACTCTTCTCATGAAGCAACAGGTATGCATGAATAGGTTGCTTGCAGGTAATGGTTGCAACAGGTAAACTCTTGCATTAATGCTAAATATTATTATTATCACACTATGGAAAAAAAGTTATTTTTTACTAGAAGGTAATTAATTTTGTAACTTGGTCTGATAATTTTGCTCCTATAGCAGAATTCATGTGGCTGTGTGCACAACCTTGTCCTGCATGGATTTTGAAGAAAGTTTTTTTTTCTTCAAAATCTAGCTGTCTTCTTGACATTCTGAATTGAAACTATCTTAAACAGGTGCTGAAAGTATACCAGGGTCTATAAGAAAGATCTCAGAGATTCATACGTAGAGCAGAGGCTGAGTAGTGTAGAATTTTGGAGCATGAGAGAGAAATCTCTCTGGAAGGCTTGGTAACACTGTGCATTTCCAAAGGGAATTTGCACTGCTTCTTGCTAGTGGAAAATGGGGTAAGTTCTATTCTTAATAAGGAAGCTGGATATTCTGCTAAGGAGTAGATATGAATTCTCATAGACATCCTGGCTGCATCTATATTAGAAAATGTAATGTGCCCAGGACCATTCTCTGGCACTGAGGCCAACTGGCATGCAACACATGCCTGTGTTCATACTGTTAGTCTCTCTCTCTCT
>NW_008626797.1:3018-11324 GCF_000691845.1 Merops nubicus | reverse complement strand
TTTACCTACTGGCATCTTGGGGGTTCATCTGGGATCAGCAGCAGAAGTGCTTTATCATGCTTTTCTTTGTGCAGATGCCCTCCTGCCTTCCAACTTTCATCCTGTCTTTTGTCTCTTTGGCCTGGAAATCAATCCCTCATTAAAAAGCTCTGTCAAATTCAGGGAGTGGTAAAAGGATCCCATCTCCAAGCTGGAGGAGAAAACCAACAGATCCCAACAGATGAGTTTTCTCAGCAGAGCTGCTAAACTGAACTAGCAGAGGTGGTGGGGGGCAGGGGAACCCCTCTGTGTGTGCCATCTTAAGAATTTGGCAGTGTGAATAACCCCCGACCCTCCGACTGTATGCAGAGCAGTGCCTGAATGACAGCTTTGTGCTGCAGGAACTCAACCCGGGCAGCAGGACTAAAAGCTTCATTGCTTGAGTTGGACATTTAACATTCAAGGCTCGTAAAAGAGAGGAGCTCATTATGACTCAGTTCCGTTAATTAGACGTAAATTTCTGTCTTCAGCCCCTTAAGATAAGGGAAGGTGAGGAGGGGGTGTTCTGCAGGAGCAGAGGGTGCAGAAATTGGAATGAGATGGGGGCGTGGGCTGGGAAGGGTGGCTGAGCACAAGCCCCCATTGAACTCCCCCTGAAATGTGTGTGTGAAGGCAGAATAATCACTTTTTATCCTCCCCCCAGATTTGTTGTGTTTTACTCCAGGGTGACCGGTGTGGCTGACTCTAAACGATGTGATGAACAGATGTAGTTCATCCAGTAAAGATTTTATCTACTGCAGGAAGCTTTAAGCAATCTCCCTTTTAAAAAAAAAAAAGGGAGATTAGCCTTTAATTCTTAAAAGTTCAAAGGGAGATCCAAAATATTTCCGGACTGCTCATGGTCCTGGGATAGCCTTGGGCTTCTCATGGTATTCAGCATCTCTTATGTATCAGTTAAAAATATTATGCCTATTGATTAGCTGACCATGTCCTGAAAATTTTAGAAGAAATGTAAAAGCATTAAGGGAATAAATGAATATACTCGTATCTCTGTCCAAGAAGAGATAATAATTTGGGTTGAAGCTAACAATCCTTATATTAAATGCTTTTTTTGCCCCCATTACTTGCAAAAATAACCATGTAGATTGTGGCTTAAAAGATGCTTTAATCTTATTACTAAGACATTGTCCAGTGGTAGCCCTAAGAGGCCTGTGCTTTTTTGTTTTGTCCCCATACCTAGAGTTAAATTCTGAAGTAATGTGTTAGTGTAATGTCTTAAATGATCAGAGGCTAGACGATGGAAGAGTTGATTTTGAGAGTCTGAAAGAAACAGGAGTGCTTAAAGCAGTGTTTTATTTGGTTTTGAATGTTGCTGTCTAATAAGGAGAAGCTAGGTACAGAAGAATAATAGAGAATGATGGGGAAGGCTTAAGGCTAGAAGATGGACATGGTGAATATATTTCTTTGTTTCCACATTATCTGACTCAATGAATACTTTTTAGGGCCAATGGTGAATCTTTCTGTGAGCTTTATGTTGTATCTCTAAGAATAGTTTTCTGTTCTCAGGATAAAAATGTTGTTAAGTTATCAGGCAGGATATATGTAGAGAAACAGATTTGTGGTTTTGCCTCCTGAGTTTTAGAGCACCTTTGTTCAGCAAAAAGCTAGTGAAGTATTACTAAAGAGACAAACCAGCAGGTTGCTCAGCAGCATTCAGAATCCAATATAGCCAGTGGGGAGGGGACAGACTCCTAAGTAAATATCAATGAAATGGAGTTTGGGGCTTTCTTGACAAGAAAATGGGACCAAGTTTAAAACCTGTAATGAAATGGTCAATTTAGCCTCATTGCTTACTTCAGGAAATGCTTATTAAATAAGAACTCTAATGAACAATATAAATTGAAAAGAAAATCCTGGAATAGACCTAGGAGCTATAACAGTTTCTGTCCTTCATGTCCTGTCTTCTGCATCATCTGCTGCTCATCTGATACACTGAAGTACATAGAACATGAGCCTAGTTAAGTTGGCAGTGATCAGGTTTCTATCTGTGGAAAGACTGGCCTGGCACTTACTCCTGTGTCCTGGCACGTGTTTCTTTCCCTCCTGTTAGTCATTGGAAGAATGACTTCAGAAGAGATTGAGTCAAAGTAATAAAAATATGAATAGAATAAATCAGGAGGTATTCCAACATACATGATTTCTTTCTTAATCTCAAAGTACAAATAGCAGGGATACCTCTCTGATATGTAACTTGAACAGACCTCCTTCCAAACAACAGATCTTCTGCAATTAAACACTTGTTAAGAACAAGGACGTGATCTCTTCTGCCAGCTTGTCTGAAGGGCTCAGCTTCCAGCTGTGAATTTTGCTCCCTTCTGTCTGTGTGCATTTCTTACCTGAGATCCCTGAATTTTTCAAAGGGGATGAAGGCTCCTTCTCTAAAGAAGGAAATGTCTTTCTCTAAGACTGGCTTCTCTAAGGCCAGGAGTGCCAGTTAGTGTGTCTTCCTGAGCCAGCTGTCAGCAGCTGGTACTCTTTTAAATTTGGATGGGTCCTGATTGGGAAACACCTTGTCATAGTTGCCCAAGTTCATGTTTCAGTTGCCTGCATGGACATTTTGAGAGAAGTGTTGTGTTTTCAGTAGCTTCAATGGCTTTGTAAGATCTTAACAAGACAGAAGGAAGAAATATCTCCAATGATTTAAAAAATCAGAAAAAAGTTCACAGCATGTCTTCTGCATCATACTTGATTTCCATCAATAAACACAAGTCACTTTTTTCACAAGTAGTAAACATAAGAATCAAACTTTGCACCATCTTCTGAGTTTTATTCAGTGCTCTTTAATCTTAACAGCTTCACTGCAGCACTAGGAGGTTGTACAAAGAGGGAGCAGAGCTTCTACTGAGTGTAGGCAATGTTTTTTTGGGGAGAGGTTGCCTCTCAGCTTGTCTGCAGTGTTTAGCAGCATGATGTCCACTTCTGAAACTTTACATTTTAGAGGTAAAGCTTACAGCCTATGGAAAGAGCAGGAAAGGTAAAGCAATCAGCAGTCCATCTCTTCATGAGCCCCTGTAAGCTTGGGCACAAGTTGTTGGGGCCCTTTGGTTGGGAGGGGAGTGGGAGCTGGTGGCACAGCATGCTGCTGTCTGCTGGGAGTGCTGGGGCAGCATCCCTGGGCACACAAGGAGCTGAATGCATCACAGGCCACACACAGTGGGAACCTGGTGTTTTTATCTGATTCATTGCTCTGAGAACTGCGTTGTAATCTCCTTTACAGCACCAGCCCCTTCCTGCTTCCAGCTGGCACATCTCCTCATATCAGGCCTTATGCCCTGGCTTTGCCATCTTCCACTATTAATTTCTGTTGCTGTTTCACACTTAGCTCATCACCCTTTTCTTCAATGGCCTATTAAAGCTTCCCTCTGGATCCTTCCAGCTCGGTTGGGCACGGCTCAACAATTGATGGGCAGCTCTTTGTCTGTGCCCTCAGAGTGGAGGAGAAGTTGCTCCTCCTCGAATGGCAGCACTAATTGTCACCCAATTGCTGGGTGGATCATTAGGACCGTTCCAGATCCGGAGGCAGGAGCCTTTGCCAGGCCAGCTGGGCTCCAGTCAAGGTCAGGACTCGTGCATCAGTCCCCAAGGGGCAAGCACACAGCTCTCCACAGCACACTGGAAGGGCTAGATCAGATTAGAGACTTTTGAAAGACTGGTCACCCTCAGACATTAATTCTTATCTAGGCTGTTTACCTGTAGGCAGTCCCAACTTCAGAACTGTAAACAAGTTTTTCAGTAATTTCCCCCCTTGGCTATCTGTATATATAAACCACTTCTGATCTGGACTGACTCACTCTCTCCTTTTCAGAAACACTGCCTAAAAACAGGGTCTTGTTTCAGTTCAGTTTAATCTTATTAAGAACAAATCTGCTTCCATGTGAGGTTATAATTTTAATTTTTTTAGAAAAACTACAACCAACAAAAGGAGCCTGGTTCTTTCTTGCAGTGGCTGTTCCTTCACTTTGTGGGAACACTTGTAGAGATGGATTACATCATTTAAAAAACATACACAGTGTTGGCAGGGCATGGGGTTTTCTTGTGTCTTGAACTTCATTTATTATCAGCAGCCCACGTATTAATTTGGTGGATGACATCCAAGTACCTTAATGATTTGAATGTGCTCTGCAAAAACTCACTTAAGGCACTTTCACAATTCTCTCTTTGTTCAGTACAAGAACTCCTGAACTTATCTGGGGAAGGAGCCCCAAATGTCCATCTATAACTACTTGATTTTTGATCAGTTTTTGGTTGTTTATTTTTGAAGCTGCTGGTTTGCACAGTAGCCCTGGGCAAATTTTTAGACTTTGCATATTCGCCTGTCCTTAGCTCCAAAAATAAGGACACTTGTCCAGCTGAGAATAACACTGTGAGGATTTTAAAACAAAAAAGAGTTTGTGTGCCCCAAATATTGTAAATTTTTTTTTTTTTTTAACTGTACAAGTTGGCCTAATGAAAGATACTTCTTCATAGGAAACTTATATTTCATTGTGAAGCATCTAGTGTATGTTGTCTGGGCTTCTGGCCTCTCCAGTGGAGAGGGAGTTATTTTTAGATGGCAGTTTGCCCAGCCTGTCTTAACCCTTTAGGAGAGCAATTTGTCTTCCAGTGGAGAACAGAAAGCATCCACGTGATGAGACGTTTGAACTCAGTAGAGCTGGTTTAAGTCCACCAGTCATTGCCATCTTTAAGATGCTTCTATTTGTTTGATAACTCGAGTAGAAAATGAGGTGAAAGATCTGCCAGTTATTTTTTTAGAAGTCTGGTTCTTTGGAGGATCAGCTGAAGACAGCTTTTACTGCAACATCAACAGCATCCCCATGTCAAGGATTTCAATATACAGTTGGCTTAGGGCTGGAATAAATAGCACTTGGTGTCCTAAGGCATTGTTATGTATCCATATGTATTTATTAGTGTATGTCTGTAGAGCATGTGTGTGTATAAGACAATAGATATTCCTAAAATACAGGAAAAGCTGTTGGATTATATTCTGCATTTTTCTGTATCCCCAACCACTCCTAGGGGTAAGGTGCAATTCTAAAAAAATATGCTTTTAAAAATGTGTGGAGGTCTCTTAAGTATCTAGTACTTGTCTTTGGATCAAGGCCAAAGAAAATATTTTTCTTTAAACGGAAATAAGTTGGTGTAAAAAGTTTCAATTCACTGTTTGTCTTCAATTATTTTGTTTTGCTCTCAAAATGGAAATTGAGCTTTTCATGTCAATTCCAGATAGTCTTTGAAAAACTCAGTTTTTCAGCAGCATTATTAGCAAATTTTGACTCTATCACAGTATTTCTCATGGAGGAATGTGACCACTTTGGAATCCATCTAATCATAGCCTGTATGTTTTTATGTCTTAAATGTTGAAATTGTTTTAAAAATAAGATTCCTGTCCATCAGAAACGTGAGTGACTCTCCTCTGAGAACTGAAGTGGTTCTGAGTCTTTTTTAACAACTTCACAGGCAAACACATCTCTTCTGTGAATTGTACTTAGCTGAAAAGGAACTTGTGAGACTTGATGTTATGAATATTGCATTAGAGGGGGGGAAAAAAAAACCACCATTTAATTGTTAATGTATAGTTTCTTTGACATCACTGACTTTAAGCAATGATTTACCCCCAACTCCACGAGTTAAAAACACCTATAATTTGGAAGCAAATTGGGAGCCCATTGATTATAGACCCAGGATTCCTGTTGCTGCTGCTTGGCGAGCTGTTAGGCACACAGCCAGGCTCTGTAATATTTATTACATGCCAGGATTCCCATTTTGCTTTTCTTCCTTTCCCCCCCCTCCCTATGTCTGCTGGAGCTTTGCAGCTCTGTTCCCTGCTGTACAGTCAGACTCTCTGTGAGCATCGTTGGGAGCAGAGCAGAGCTGACAGGATATAATTCTAGTGAACTTCCCTCTGCTTCAGTGACACAATCCCACAGCAGGAACACAGGCTCACTTTGCAGTCTTTTTTTTTTTTTTCCTTTGCATCTGCACAGTAGAAAAGGGATTTAGCTGGAGAAAAATGGGGAAGGGATATAATACAGAGATTTAAAAATAAGGGCAAAATGAGCTGGAGGAAATAATGTTAAAGTACAGTATTAAGAGCTTGCTTTTACAGCTTTGAATTGATTTTTTTTTTTTGCTGGTTTGGAAGTAAATAACTAAATAAAGCAATCAGTCATAGCTACCTTTTATACTAGCATCTTTCTCCTGCAAATTATTTATCCTGCCAGTTGCCACCCCAGGAGCAGCATGGATGTAAATACCAGCTGGAGCTATAAAAGTGATCTTAGCAGCAGGAGTCTTAAAACTTCAGTATTTCAGCTCCTGTATGAATATGGAGGTGTGTTAACTATCCAGGACTGCATCTCCACAAGGATTTATGGCCACGTCCAGTTTGAAGCATATTAAGTAGCCCTGTTGAGTTGAGGGTATTTGTATTATTACAAAAATGAATTTGCTGGGTCAGGTTTTGCTTTCCAGTCAATCAGGCAAATCTTACAAATGACCTCATGGTGGTTTGTGTTAGCTGAGGGCTGCAAAATGCTCCTTTTGATTGTGTGGTGTAATACTGTGTGTGTTTACATTACAAATGTCATTCCTGCATGATCACCCTTTGTTCCTGTAATTCTGACTTCATCTGTTAAGATGAAGGTTTGGCTCTGGAAAATTGGAAGCAGACCTGTGTTTAGAATTATAGCCATAAACCATACAGCCTTGAGTGCTGAAGTCTAAATAAAGGAACAGAATTCCCATAAAAGAGTAATGGAAGCAAGTGGCTTCTGCTGCAAAGAATGAGAAGACCTGTTTTAATTTTAATTCCTAATAAAAGTTTCAATATGTTTGGAAATACTTATTTTGGGTGTCAGTCTTGTGAAAATTTAGTCCATTGGCTGATTATTGCTGATACAGAAAACATATTCGGGGTTTTTTTTGGTTGTGTTTTTCCCCCCCAGATGTTAATAGGTGTGCAGTTTCATTCTCTTCTGTGAGAAAAGGAAAATATTCCATGTTCTAGTTGTTACAGTTCTCCCTTTTTGTTGGTTTTAGTTTTTTTTTCTACCAGGATGCGGTAGGTGGGTCAGTGGTAACTTGGAAATTTGGCAGCCTGTATCAGCTACGTGGAGCACAGCCCATTAGAAAAGGGGCTGGTAAACTGAGCTGCAGTGATACTGGAGATGTTGAGCTGGGGGAAAGAAAGGACAATGGTCTCCAAGGAAATAATAACCTCTCGTTTGCTCTGCTATGGTGAGGTGTTTTTAATAGACATCCAATATGCCATGGGCTCCACAGAACAATTCAGCTAGCAGTAAAAGTGTGTTATCTTCTCAAACTGCACCTGGCTATGAATAGAGGTGGTAGAAGATCTTAACTGAGGTTTGCCTGAAAAGTAGGATTAGAACTTTTAGTTTGTTTTGTGGGAGTCAGGAGGGAGCCTTTTGTCTGTGGTTTTGAGGTTTCTGCATTGGATCTCAGGGAAGAATTCAAGGGCTGGCTAAAAGTCTCTGGATGTACATTATGGTTGGTGTGTAGGAGTTTTACCAAATTTCCCTGGGCTCGATGTTGTAAAAACATCTGGTGCTCTGCAAGCAGCATTTGAGAGCATCCTCTAAAAGGAAGAGGTAGGCTGCAGATGGATATCAAACCTGAAAAGTGAATTTGGGGGCAAAATCACATGCAGGTGCCTAGCTTGTTCATCTTCCTGCCTGCTAGAAGGTGTCTCTAGTGCCACATCACAAAAGAGGTGCTGTCATTCACTATGTGAATCTGGTGTAATAGTTCTTTTATGGAAAGAATGGAGGAATAATGTTGTGTAGTGTGTTCTGCCTCATGCATCATCATCAAAACATACTCCTGTGTTTCTGAGCCTGGTCGTTGTTGTTGGGAGCAACATCCAAGATGGTGATGGCAACACCTTGAGCTTCTGTAAGCTTCAAAACAGATTCATTATGCCATGAGTGCAAAATTCACCTGTATCCATATCAGAGGAGCCCTTGGTGGGAAGCAGGACCTTGTGCTGTATCACTGGTGTTCCCTGTTGGATAGTTAGGGTTTTAATTTTACTGGTTGAGGGGTTGTTGTTGGGAGCAACATCCAAGATGGTGATGGCAACACCTTGAGCTTCTGTAAGCTTCAAAACAGATTCATTATGCCATGAGTGCAAAATTCACCTGTATCCATATCAGAGGAGCCCTTGGTGGGAAGCAGGACCTTGTGCTGTATCACTGGTGTTCCCTGTTGGATAGTTAGGGTTTTAATTTTACTGGTTGAGGGAATAG
>NW_008626797.1:0-3006 GCF_000691845.1 Merops nubicus | reverse complement strand
TGCTGAATTGTACTGTCACAGATGGTTTAGGTACATGAGGTAACCACGCCAAGGAATAGGTCATCTGTGCACAGAGCATATTGATTTACTCATCAAAGAAACTCCAAATGATGCATCAAAGAGACTTCTTTTTTTTCTGCCAGAGTGGCTCAGTCTGGGAAAATAACACAGTTTTCAGATTTGAACTTGTGTTGCTGATCTGTTTTTGTTTTTTTAAGGCACTAGTGGCAGATTTGTGTTACACAGATGACAAGTCAAAGGCTGCACTTAGAAAGAATGACCAAGCACTGGTTATGAGGATACTGCAGCTGTAAGTGGTCAATTCAAATTCCTTGGGTTTTTTGGCTCATTCCCAAGAAAAAAACTGGGATGCTGGGTAGAACTTGTTTGGTGTACAGACCTATGACATTACAGACACACAAAATAAGAGGCTTGTTGCCATCAACCATTAAGTAAGCTTTGTGCTGTGAGTGTAAAGAGGTACAGCCACTATGGGCAGCTGGTTGTCCTTTTTTTGGCATGCAAGATGATGTTGCTGGAGGATCCTGAAGCCTAAGCAGCACAGACTGAGCCCTGGGAATAGTACAGTCAACCAATTTTCTGAGTGTTATTTGAGGTACACTTTATGGAGGGGACAGGATTTCTGAATTGGTTTTTTTTTTGAACCTTGCTGAAATCACAGACTCTGCAGCTGAGAGGTCTTGATGAGGTTTGGCCTGGATATGCTGATTTTGAGCAATCCCCAAAAAACTCAACTGCTGTCAGCAGTTCAGTTAATACAATATGCTGGTTTGGGCTTGGCAGCAAGACAGATACAAGTCACCTGCTACAGATATGTAGGTCTATGTATAGACATTGAGAGGTCTTCTAAGGTGTGGTGGTGCTGGTGATGATTATTCTAATATCCTATTGTCAGGTACATGTTATTTGTCCATTTTATAGTCCTTCAGAAGAGGCTGGGAAGGCAAAGTGTTACCATAGATCTCTGCATAGCCTCACTCCTTCCCTCTTATCAATCCACTGTCCAAACAAAAGAGAGAAGCAGCCTGAAAGGAGGTTCTGATGTGGAAAATGATCAATTTTCCCCTGTTCATCTCCTCTTTACCCATCCTGCTCTCAGTCAGAACTAAATGTTGATACATCCTGCACAATTTTTGGTGCGCTCACAGAATTTGAAAGTGAGAGAACTATGTCAGCAGCCCATGAAATCAGGAAATTTATAAACATTTATGAAAACACACGACCTGTGGCAGGGTGAGAGCTGCCTTGGTATTTTTTTTCCTCCTTTTTTTGTGAGAAATATCTACAACCCCTGTGCTTTCTTTGCAAGTGACAGTTGGTATCATGCCTGTCCTACAAGAGGTTTAGATGTGGAGACAAGGAGCCCTTGCAGGATATGTATTTATGCTTGTGTTGTCATGCTATCTAGCTAGACCAAAGTGTTAGTGCTTAATTCAAGCACCAGTAGGCTCATGTGACAACGTGTCTAAAGCCAGTAGCTACTATTGTTGTCATGGCATCCTTTGAGGTAGGTCTGAATTGCATTATCAATGAAAAGTACTGCAAATTGAAAAGCTCCTTGTAGATGATGCAGATATTACAGTGCAGCATAGAAGAGGTCCATTCAAACAGTAATAACCTTCCCCTCCAAGGAGGTTAAAGGGGGACAGAATGCTTGGCCTGTCCCCTCAGAAACTTAGGATCTGACAGAGTTTTATATGGAGGTTACACGTTACAGAGCTACTTGGTAATTGGAATAGGAAGGACTTACTGTTCTTGGCCTCTTTAAAATATAAACTTCACTTGTAATTCTTTTCTGTGTGTATCTCAGTTACACTGAGGTAGAAGTTGTTGTTTTCAGAGTTGAAGCCCAAAAGCCACTAGCTCTTCCTCTGCTAGCTGCTGGAAACTGTGGCTCTGCTATTTCAAGGTGTGCTGCTGGATTTCTGCCTGTAGTTTGGAAGGACCCTAGCAGAAGACTGCTTGGATAAATGGAGAGAGTCCCTCAAGGAGATCCAGGGCCACAAAAGAGGAGAAACTGCTTGCTTTATTTCTCTTAAAGATGCTTAGGTGAACACTTGTGCAGAGCTAAACCTTCAAAGTGAGCAAATGGGCTCGTTAGCTGGAGACTCTCCTATGTCACAGGTTCCTGGGGAGAAAGGGTGCCCAGGAGCTGCACCAAACTGAACCAAGGAGGGATTTCTACCTCAATGAGCTGGTCCTGCTGCCAGCATTCTCCACATACCCATCCCGGGGAGCCTTCCCTCCGTAAACTCCACTTGAAAGAGAGGAGACTAAAGAGCCTTAGAAAGTGCATCCAGCTTTTTGTTTCCTTTGTCATCACTACCGTGTGTTCTGGTGTCTCCAAGACAACCATGTCTAAAAGGCTGACTGCATCTTTCACTGCTGCTCTGTAGTGAGCTTGCTGAGATGGGCTCTGAAGGCCAACCTTGAGCAGTTTGATTTTTTTATCCACCAGTTTTCTGGGCAGCACCAAAATACTTCACGTGCTTGCTTTGATGGCATTTTGACTGCAGGAATTAAGCTTTGCTTTCTCAGTTTTAAAGATACTGTTTTGGGGCTCTCCCAATTCATCTTTTTTTGAATAATTGGAACGAGCAGTTAGGATGTTCCCAGTAAGTCCTGCAACAATGCTGCCTTTCTTTGCATTTCAGGCCCATTCTGCATCTGATAATAGATGCCTTCCTGCCACTGAATAGAGATGTGCTGAATCTTCTGTTCCTCGTGCTCCATTGCTGGTTTCAAATTTTAAGTTCAGATCATCCAAACACTTACAGTGTTAAGATTTCTGTATGTTTGTCAGTTTGCAGATGAGTAAATCTGCAGAACTGGGAGCTGGAGGGGAAGGGGTGAATCATTCATGATATGTTTCCTGTGAGCAGCAATGTTGCAGACTTCTTCCAGTGCTCATCTGCCTTTGGGCTGATGAGAATTACAGTTCTTCTCCAGGAATTGTAGTTCTTCTATTTCCTTATAGTTGTCTAG
>NW_008626796.1:1049-1324 GCF_000691845.1 Merops nubicus | reverse complement strand
CTTACCCCTCCAAACCTCTGGTTTCTCCCCAGATGCCCCCTAACCCCAACCCCCCCTTAAAAACACCCTCCAAAATCCTCACTCCCACATTCCCGCCCTCCAAACTTCTGCCTCCATCAAAATCCCTGTGCCCCCTAAATCCTCCCCCCCAAAAACCCTGTGCACACCCAAATACCCTCTGGACACCCCCAAAATCCTCTCTGTGTTCCCGCAAAGCCCCCCAAAAACCACTTGTGCCCCCCAAATCTCCCCCCAAAATGCTCTGTGCGCAACAC
>NW_008626796.1:541-806 GCF_000691845.1 Merops nubicus | reverse complement strand
TTTGGGGGCAGATTTTTTTTGGGGGGTTCCTGGTATTTCAGGGGGTGGAGGCGGGGCTCAGAAGCGCAGAGAGCAACACGTGTCGCAGTGACAGGACCCGTCCAAAACCTTTGGGAGGTGGTGCCAGGACCCTCCCGGGAACTGCAAGTCATTTGCACCAGCAAGGGGCATGGTCAGGGATTTGGGGGGTGTTGGGGCCCTCGCGGGTGCGTTTGCCTTGCAGCCTGTGTATAGGAAGACACCTTAATCTGTACGTACAGAATAG
>NW_008626796.1:0-346 GCF_000691845.1 Merops nubicus | reverse complement strand
CGATTTTTTGACTAACAATATCCTTTGTAACAGACGAAGCCTGTTTTAGCTGACTATAAAAAAGCATAGCATTCTGAATAAAGGGTAACTGCGAAGCTGGAATAAACTGAAGCTAGAAAACTGGAACTGGATCTAAATCTGTCCTTATTTGCACTGAGTCTTTATCATTGGAGTCCTTCCCTACAACCGGGCAGCGACAGGGGGGCGTGGCCTAGCACATGGGGACTCCCTAGAACTCATACCCTTAGTTCCACCCACCCACTTAGCCCCTCACACCGCCCTTTTAGCCCCTCCAATCCCCACCCTTAGCCCCGCCCACCCCCTTTGCCCCTCCTGATCCTCCAGC
>NW_008626795.1:0-18573 GCF_000691845.1 Merops nubicus | reverse complement strand
CGAAAAGGCTGGAAAATGAGTCAGAAAATAGTAAATAATCCGAAAAGGCTGGAAAATATATCAGGCAATGGTAAATAGTGTAAATAATTGCTGGTTTTAGAAACGGGGCGTAATAGGGTGATTCTCTTTGAACCGCTAAAGGCTGGAAGACAAGATAAGAAGGATCTGACAAAGAACATCCTGTTTTAACCGAGGCCACGGGGTGAGAAGAGTGCCAGGGGGAGCTGGCCTCGGCCAGATGGTGAAACGGGGGGAAGGTAAAAGCTACAGGAGGAGATTGGGACCACGGCCTCAATTAGGGACCAGGAAGACTCCAGCACCCACAGACACACTCTCAAGGAGCATGTGTGCTCATTGAAATACAACTAATCATTAATGAATGCATGATTAGTCACTAACCAGTAAATGTAAACTTGGGTGGGCTTCTTTTAATCATGTAATGGTATCAGTAAACCATGGTTTGAGCTCAGGCAGCCCTGTGGAACATCACCCAGCTCCTGGCCTTGTGCAAATCTGTAACAAAGAAACACCTCGACCCTGCCTGTGTTTGGCTCTTGGCACACCAGGTAAAGAACCCAGATGTGGGACAACAGGACACTGTGTAACACCTGTAAGCCAAACTCGGATTTATTCCCAGGAGTGTCCTAATGTTTTCATCAGGGGCATTACAACAGTCAGAAATGTCCACACAGGTGGTGCCCACTGCCAGCTGTGGATGGTGCAGCTTGTCCCACAGGTTCCAGTGGAGAGGGCATGTCATGGGCAGGGCAGCAGTTAGTGAGCTGACCTTGGGTGTGAAAGGAATGCTCTTCTGCTGGCCTGAAAAGCAAAAAGGAAAGGAGAGTCACTAGACCAGTGTAAATCCAAAGAACGTTAGGTCTCCACAAGAGATGGGGTGGAGAATTTCTGTAGTCACAGATGAAATGGCTGAGTTAGATGTAGGAGATCACATATTGACTTACTATTTGTTAGGTGTAGCAAATATTGGAATAACTTGTCAGCTAAGTGTCCACAACTGCAAGGATAAAGGAACCAGTATGTTTTCATAAATTTGTAGTGGTTGTATTACAGCAATTTATTGATACATTTGTTTTAACCCTCAGAAAAGGGTAGAAAAGATTTGTTTTTCACTCACAACTGCTAAGTACCTTTTCTTGCTCACAGCTAAAGGCAGGACATCGCTTACACTTTTCCCAATGTGCTTCTCTCTGTCCTCTCAGCATACTGGAAATGCTTTTGTGAAGGTTTCACTCAGAGGAAAGGAAAGCTTTGGTTTCTCTGCCTGACCTGAGCTCTCCTCCCTCTTAAGCCAAACATAAGCTTTGTGGCATTACTTCCAAGGACCTTCAAATCTCATCTCTTCTCACTCCCTGCTGAGAAATCAACACTTGCCTTCCAGTCATCTCAAAATTCCATCCTTGGCTGCACCAAGAGCACTTGACTTCTTGCCTGCTTCCTGTTGTTGATGGGATGAATTCTTCCTTAGTGTTTGGTCAACATCTATTATCCTTCTAAAAATCCTCTCTTAAAACCCATGTTTGCTGTGATTTCAAAGATAAAGCAATAGCTCCTCATTTACTGTCCTTCCTCTCATTGCTTTTGTTCTATTTTGAGGATATCATCCCTCAGTGTTCCAAAGTAATGGTGGTTTTTGTAGATGAGAATTTTTCAAATTTTTACTTCTTACTAAAGCTATAATTTGCCAATAAAATGCCAAATTTATAATGATTTAGCTCCTGGGAGCTTGTCAATGGTCATTTTGTCTCCAAACGCTAGCAGGAGCTGCAGACAAATCTTAGTCAGTCTTCTGATTGTAAAGAGGAAGATTCTCACTACTATTTTATGGGGATTAGGGAGGTAACCCTGACAAAAATGAAGGTGAAAGCTTCAGATGCCTGGTGATGCTCTTACAAAAACGATTAAGAGCAAGGCCCTGTTTCTGAAAAGTGTCATGTGTGAAGAAGAATGTTGAAAGAATTGTGCTGCCTGAGGTTTTTATGGGGTGGATTTGAAGGCAGAATGGATTGATTACCTCATGGATTTGATTGCCTCACTAGTAGAGAGCTACAATACTGTTGAAACTAACAGTTTTTGTGGAAAAAATGTTTTCTGGTGGAGTATGCTAGCAGACAGTTCAGCTCCTGAGTTGGTTCCTGAGGCTAACTGTGTGGTGACAGGCTTTGCTTGCAATGCAGCCCAAGCCCCTGGGTGAGAGGCTTGCTGGTGTTACTCAGAGTAAGGACTTCAAAATCCACCAAGCCCTGCACGGTTCTTGGAGAGCAGATTTCCACAAAGAGCTGTGGAGCTTCCACCTTCTCAGCTAGCCAGAGGAGCTTACTTCTCCCACTGAACAGACGTGTCAGAGGAATGAACTCCTGTCTCCAGCTGTTCAAGCAAACAGGATCTTTGTTGGAGAAACTTTGGGACATGTTGTTGACAGGGTGAAACATCAGTTGTGCACTTTCTAAAGAGCACTCCCAGCCTGAAGTTTGTTCCAAGTTCCTGCTGTGGATTACAGCTTTATGTCTGCTTTGCCATGCTGAATACTTGTGCTGGTTGCCATTTGTAGTGCTGTACTAAATTGAGTGATCAGTCTTTTATCACATCCTGGTCTCCAGTGTCCCAGTTTACTGTGTAATTGACCAGTGTGGTGCTGGGATGCCACCGTGGCTCTCCTGGTGCCAAACCAAGTGATTCTTTCTGCAACAGTGTGTTATTCCTGCCAGAAAACAACTGGAAGGACTTGTGTCCTTCTGCATGCAGTCCCTGGTAAAGACTGGACAAAATGATGTTAGCCTCTGACTGTGGACTTAGTGTATGAACCATGACTGGGTGGTTAGTGAGGTGATGAAGTGCTCACACAGTAAGGTTAAAATGTTTTAAACTATCACAGAATAATTGCAATCTGAAAATATGTCAGTATTTTACAAGAATTATTTCCTACTGTGGAGCACAGTTATGCTGTGCTTAAATCTGCTTTCTGAGTTCTTCCTGAAACTGTGCAGAGTGATTATGTGCAGTATTCTCTGTGTTCTCATTCTGAATATGTGCAGTACTCTCAGTCCTGCCTTGGACAATTAGTGCCTACCCCTGGGGAATTGTGTCACGGGAGCCCTGCTAACACAGGCTGTGAGTTCTTCAGGTTTGCTCTCACTTATTTTTGGTGTTTTGTTTTTATTTTGGGCTCTCACAAATGGGTCCAGAAAATTGAACTAGGAAAACAAAGTGAAAATCTGTAATCATCAGAGCTAATGTGCAGAAACAGCACAGTACAAAGCTGACTGCAAATCTCACTCTGTGTGACCTGTGTTCTTGGAAAGATGAAGATGGAAAGAAACTACAGTTCTTTCCATGTGAGCTTGTGTAGTGTTTCATACAGGAGAATGTGTGTTGGCTTCTAATGGTTGTTTAAAAAACAAATGCAGACTTTAAAAAGTGTGTTCTCAGTTAAAAACAGCAGAGTGGTACAGCAGCAGTTCTCAGAACTCACAGCTCCATCGACCTGCTTTGTTCTAAGCCAACAGCATTTTCTGTGACCCTTTGGAAGGCTCAGTGACTGCAGTGCCTGGGCAGTTGGTACCTGTTTCAAACGTGCCATCACTTAACAGTGAAATTTCACACAAGTTCAGCCCTTGGTCCTGTATCCCTTGAGACTGTACATGTTCTGTACATTTTGAAGGAGGTGATGAAAGGTTTCCATCTGAAGCAGGCATGGAGTTTTTATTAGCTGAATAAAACTACCCATTCCATATTAAAAGAAACTCACTCCCATGACTGTTGGTCAGACCTGCTGATTTTTGGTTGTGATTCAGCAGAAGCACAGTGGTCATTCTGTTGAATATTTTCCATGTATGAGGTAAGATGTCACTAAACAATTTTTTTTCAAGACTTCTCACCTAACAAAAAATTACCTTAAAAGGCCCAGTGCAGTTTTGTGTTCAGTATCACATGATGATGACTGTGAGTCTCAGTGCACACCAGGGACCTGTTGTGCCAAAGGAGGCTTGCTCAGTGTAAGGCCTGGAAAGGCTTCTTTGTAGGCTGCTGGTGCTGGCAGGATTCATGGGGGTGCAGGGACATTGCCACAGGGTTTCAGCAGCCACAT
The DNA here is from genome assembly GCF_000691845.1 of Merops nubicus. Lineage (NCBI taxonomy): Eukaryota > Metazoa > Chordata > Aves > Coraciiformes > Meropidae > Merops > Merops nubicus. The sequence continues at coordinate 14,468 of NW_008626795.1, read as the reverse complement.
CCCTGCTGTTCTGCTGTGTTTTCTCATGTAGGAAGTATTCCCACTTTATAAAAACAAAGTAGCTTTGTAGGATGGTCCATTGTCTGTGCGTGGGTTAGAGGTAAGAATTTGCTTGCTGGAATTTGTTATGCAGAGGCTGATGGGGTGATTTGTAAATTGTGTTTGGAGCAAATGAGGCAGTGGCTGCTGAATTTGTGACTGGAGTTTGATGCACTCTCTTGGCTGCATTGTCTGCCAGCTGATGTGCTCTGGTGAAATAAATGCTGTGCAAAACAGCTTCTATGCTACCCGTGCTTTAGGGTGCTTGTGTTTCAGTCACAACTCCAGAGGAGGGGTACTCAGATGTTTGCCTTGAGTAATGTCTCTGGTTGGGAGATCTACTAAAACTGCACAAATTCACCATCCACAGTGTCTTGGTCAGAGAGCCCACCAGTAAGGCTGGGACTGAGCTGGGACATCTCACTGAGCCAAGATGGACAAGTGACAGGAAGGGCAGTGGCCTGGAACAGCAGTCTGAGTGAAACCTGGTTCCTTGTCATCATAATTTTGTACAGTAAAAGCACCAAAAAATAATAGGATACAAAATTGGGGTCTTTTTTAAGTGACTGGTTAAAAACTCCAGCTAAAGAAAGAGCTAACGTGGAGGATAAAACATACCCAAAGGGAAGGATTGGAGGTGGCATGTCCGTGGGGGAGTAGCCTTGCTTCAGCTTGCAGGTTGCTGTTCCAGTCCATGGTTTAAAATAAACTCACACAGGTGTGGTGTGAATAAACGTTTTAAAAGAGGCAGAGGGTGAGGGATCAGTTCTGGTTTCACAGGAGTAGCTACCAGTGCACAGGTCTGCACTGGGATTCAGACTGACTCCTGTTCCTCTTTCACCCTACCTGTCCCTGCTGAATGCATCCTGGTAGGACCCTGCTGCAAAAACTGGAGCTTACAATATGTGTAGCAATAGAAAGGAAGTAATTTTTTCTATGAAGAAGCCCAGTTACCTTTTACATTAGTTTTTTTATAAGTAATCCATTTTATGTTGGCCTAATTAAAGCTTCTCAACCCTTCATTTTCCATGCCTGAGTAGATTTGCCAACATTTGAGGAATACAAGCCCAAGGTAACTAGTCCCTGCATTAATGCAGCCAGCAGTTTCCTGCTGTTTATGTACTGGTTTTCTCTGTTTGATTGCAGGACGGACGCTTGACTTTTTATCCAGGAAACCAGACTGTGGATTTGCCTTCCATCAATTTTATGAAGACTCATGGCAGTGTCTTTCTCAATGCCTACACCAATTCTCCCATTTGTTGCCCTTCCCGTGCAGGTAGGACCAAACAACACATCACATAAATACTTGCACGTGCCAGTTTAAATATTTTGTCACAGTGGAACATTTCAAAGGGTTTAATTCAGGAGAATTTGTTTTTCAAAAAGACCTATTTTTTTTTTCTTTGTGCCTGAATTTGTACCTTATTATCTTGTTTGATCTGTATCTCATGCTTCTACCTTCCTTTCCCCCCTCACCTTATTCTCCTTTTCTCAGCTCTATGTGAGCTCCTGAATCTTTTTGCAAACTCCCCTGAAGCTTCAGGGTTTCTTAAAGGTCTTCAGGATTTATGGAGAAATTGTCACTTTGTCTGCTACTCTCCATTCCCAGTACAAAGTTAGTGAATCTCCTTACTGTTCCCAGGAAAAAGTGCTGAGTGATAACAGCTGAATACACTAGTGGCTGCTGGCACTGCCTTCCAATGGTGTTTATTCCACACACTTCTAAATACATGATGTGTCCTGCAGCACCTTCTGCAGGCTTTTCCTTTACTTGCAGTTTCACACTTGCAGAAGTTGCTGGGAAATTGGAGGCTGTATTCTTGAGTCCAGGGTTACATCCTGAAACATTTCTGTCCCTTTCAGTTGTTGCAAAGACCCTCCCCCCCCCCAAAGGTGACATAAATGAAATTTCACCTGTAGCTGAAAGGGAGATCCCCCATTCTCTCTAACAGGTGTTGAGAAAAGTGGCTGGTGCTGACTGCAGCAGGCACAGGCTGTCAAATTTAGTGTAGTGTTTAGTGTTCCATGTATTGATAACCTAGTCCCCTTTTCTGCTTCTCAAACTCATGTTTTAAGTGAGTGAGATCCCATGATTTCTGAGCCTTTCAGCCAGTCTTTGTTGTTGAGGACAATAACTTTGTGTTAGGTTATTTAATTTTAAGAGATTTTAGTGAAAGCAGCAGGTAGTGCTCCCAATAAGAAAGAGGCTGCTTGATGAATTCAACAGTTCATCAGTCCTGTTCAGAGTTTTAGGTGGTCCATCAACATCATCCTGACCACTTCAAGGGTAGCAGTGAACCAGCAGGACACCTCTTGTGTAGCCAGTAGCTTGGAGACCTGCAAGGAACTGGGGGTGCATCTGTTTTGGAGGTGTCAGAGGTGATGCTGGAAGAGAGGGTGGGAAGGCAGACCTTGGAGTGGGGCAGGTAGGAGTGTTGCCATGATATGGGGCTGAGGATGACACGTTGTGCCTACAGGGTATTTCCATGGCTCACAGAACAGTTTAATTTCAGAAGACTCCCTTTTAATTAGCACTGGGGAAGAGTGAACGATTCTCAACAAGCTGCAAAGAAATTAGTGCACAGGAATGCACCAATAAAAGCTTTCCTTATAGTTCCTTTGCAGGTCTTCCCTTGATTTCATTTCTTCTTCACCTCTTCTTTAATGACCTTGCTTTGTTTCTGCTGCTGGTAGTGAAGTAGATGACCTAAAAAGGATAAAACTGAGGGCATATAGTGCTTATAAAAATAATATACTCTGATTTGCTCCACAAACATACTTAACTTTAAATCCATTTTAAAATCTTAACTGAAGTAAGGGGAGAGGATACTGTGGAACACATATAAATCCATGACTGTTTAATCAGGATCTGCACCACTATGGGATTTTCTTTGTACAGTCAATAAGAATGTTTTGGGATCTACAGAAACCCTTGATTTAATGATTCCATAGCACCTGGAAAGATGGGACCTTCTGTGGATCTGGGGATTATTTCAGTAAATGTTGTTACTGGTGTTGAGGAGGAAAACAACATCTGAAAGAGTAATACTTTGTGTTCCCTGGTCTGCTGGATCACAGTGTGGACTTCTTACCTCTGAAATAATGAGATAATTGTTGGAGAAAACTCTGCAAGTTTATTCCATCCACATTTATATAGGCAGTACCATTTACTCATCAAAACCCATATTTTATTTTTATTTTCCAGCTATGTGGAGTGGCCTTTTCACTCATTTAACAGAATCTTGGAATAACTTCAAGGGTCTAGACCCAGATTATGTGACGTGGATGGATCTCATGGAGAAGCATGGCTACCGCACGCAGAGGTTTGGGAAGCTGGACTATACTTCTGGGCATCATTCAGTAAGGTAATCAGATAAATCCTCCTGCTGTGAAACAGGCAGCAGCAAACAAATCACAGAATGGTCTGGCAAGTGGGTTTTGTCTTTGATTGAAGTGGTAGTAGCTTTAATTTAAAGGAAATTGTGTTAGGAGCCAGCTCTATGCAGAAGCGTATCCCCTGCGAATGCACTTGGGCTTTTGTAGCTGAAAGGTGAATGTCAAGACACTGATTTTGCCCAACAAGGTTGAAGGTTATTTTTCATTACTGGTATTGCTCCCCAAGTGAAATTCATAAACTGTTTTTGCCTTGCCTTGAGACTGTCTGTCTTGATTGTAATAGCAGTGTAGGAAAAACAGAACAAAAAAACCATAAGTGATAATACTTAAATTTGCCATCACAAAACATGAGGTGTTTGGGTTTTTTTGAAGGCCATGTTTTTGCAGATTAGTACTGTTGTGGTGGGTTGACCCTGGCTGGATGCCACGTGCCCACCAAAGCTGCTCTATCACTCCTCTCCTCAGCTGGACAAGGGAGAGAAGATGGAACAAAGGTCATGGGTCAAGATAAGGATGGGGAGGGATCCCTCAGCAAGTACCATCATGGGTGAAACAGACTTCACTTAGGGAAATTAGTTTATTACCAATCAAAAGCAGTGTAGGCTAATGAGAAGTAAAATAACATCTTTAAACACCTTCACCCCACCCCTCCCTTCTTCTCCCATTGAACTTTACTCCCAGTTTTCTCTACCTCTTCCCCCAGAGAGGTGTGGGTGGAAGGAGAACAGGGATTTTGGTCAGTTGATCACACTGTGTCTCGGCTGCTCCTTCCCCTCACACTATTCCCTGCTCCAGGGTGGGGTCCCTCCCATGGGAGACAGTCCTCCACAAACTTCTCCAACCTGAGTCCTTCCAACAAGCTGTAGTTCTTCACAGACTGCTCCAGTGTGGGTCCCTTCCATGGGGTCACCAGTCCTGCCAGCAAACTGCTCAGCATGGGCTCCTTTCTCCAGGGGTTCTCAGGTTGTGCCAGGAGTCTGCTGCAGTGCAGGCTGCCCACAGGGTCACAGCCTCCTTCAGGCACCCACCAGCTCCAGTGTGGGTCCTGCACGGGCTGCAGGTGGAGATCTGCTCCACTGTGGACCTTCCTGGGATCCAGGAGAACAACCTGCCTCACCATGGTCTTCACCATGGGCTGCAGGGGAATCTGCTCTGGCACCTGCAGCACCTCCCCCCTCTGTGTCTGCAGAGCTGTTTCATGAACTCACTATTCTCTTTGACTGTTGCTGAGCAGGGCTTCTCTGGCCCTTCCTAAATGTGTTATCCCAGAGGTGCTGCCAGTGTCTCTGATGGGCTCAGGCTCATCCAGCAGAGGGTCTGTCCCAGAGCTGGTGGCTCTGGCTCCATCCAGCACGGGGGAAGCTTCTCACAGAAGCCACTGCTGTGGCCCTGCTGCCAAACCTTGCCAGGCAAACCCTACACTGCTGCACCTCCCATGCTGTAAAGCCTGCCTTTTAAAAAAAATGTGACTAGAATTACAGCTGTTTATGAAAAACAGTTAAACATTTAGTGAGTAACTGCATTATGTTGAAAAAATAAGCATCATGTGGCTGGACAAAGCACATAATCTTCCTTCTGTGTACTTTTCATGAAGATAACACTGTCTCACTGATTTGAAATAAGAAGAGTAGCTTCTCTTTTATATCAGACAGATCATAATTACTTAAAATTTCCTCATTTCCCTCAGCAGAATGAGCAATCATTGATGCCCACCCTTTAACCTCACTTTTGTGCTTTCTTTATATTTTTCTTTCTGGTATTTTCACATTTGAATGGTTCTGTTGATACCAGTCTGAATATTTTTGTCATAAGTCTCTTAGAATTAGACAATTCAGGGTTTTGCAGAACTGTAGCAGCAGCAGCAGCAGTATCAGTGGTGTTACAGCCCTGTACTCTGTTTTTTTCTCACCCTGCCATGTATAGATTCATCTGCTTTAGTGGTAGAGTCTGAGTCTCACAAACAGAAATTATGGTGTAACCATACAGTCACATCATGTTTGCAAAGCTCTGGGTCCTAGAAGCCTGAGTTCTTGGGCACTTCAGAGATAACAGAAGAATGTGGTCAAGTCCATGGTGTTGCTGGGTTTAGTTCTCTTCTGCCCCAGGCCTTTATCTTCCCTTTTCACCTGGAGCAAATTTTTGATACATTTTTTTTCTAATTTTTCCTTCACTGAGATTTTGAGATCTCTACCTCAGAGGATCAAGCCCTTCCTGTTACTTGAAGAAGTGTGGGTAGGATTTGAGAATAAATGACCAGGCATGGTTAGGCAGCCTTTCTATGCCTACACGAGAGGAGCTCAAAAATGGCAATTTACACTGTTTTTAATTAAAAAAAATGAAAACTGCAAATACAGTTCCTCAGCCAGAGAAAAACCTTCATCATGTTCCTGCTGTGGCATCTGTGTAGAGATTTAAAACCCCTAAGTAGCCAATTAGGCAATCTATAAATGGTGTAGATGAGTTATAACAAAGGTTCTTCTTCATTATGGAGAGAATTTAAATGTCCTGCTGCTGTTTGACTTTCTCATTAAAAAGGAGACAAGAGTTACAGAACAGATCAGGTCAGGCACGTTTCTGCAGGCAGTATTCTCTCTTCAGAAGCTTCCCTGAAGCACGTATGTTGTTTCTTTAAACAACAAAACCAACACTGCTCCTTGATCCTGTCTGTACCTAATATTGTTAACTTCTCTGCTGCACCATTCAAGCTGTGTGACACAAACTCATTCTGCTCTGTCCTGAGGTATTGCAAATACCACATTGCTAACCCAAATACTTCCTGTAACTACCAAAGTTTATTTCTCTTACAAATGCAAATAGTGAAAGATACTTAATATCCATTTCAGTGTAGCTTTCTCCTAAGAGAATTATTCACAGCTCTGAATTACTGAGGTTTGTGGAAGAGTGTGTCTAGGAGGTGTATACAGATTCCTTTTAAAGATTCTTATTTGGGCAAATCATTTTCCCCTCATCTGCCTGAGGATTAATTTTCCTCCTGGATGTGTCAGAACATCTCCTTTGTTGCTTCAGAATGTGGAAAGGGTCTGAAATGAGATTTGGGTGGTTTGTTTGTTGGCTTGTTTGTTTGTGGGTTTGTTTCTTTTTTTGCTTGTGGTTTTTGTTGTTTCGGGGGTTTTATGTTTCTGTTTTTTTAACTTCACCCAAACCCCAGTCTGACCAGACTGGCCTGTGGCCCACGCAGTGCTTGGTGCTGTGTAACTCAGCATGACTTTGGATGCAGTTTGACACAACCACCCTCCCCCTTCACCACTGCTGCACTCTAATGTGTATGAAACCTGCTCTCTCTGTAGGCTGTCTAGCTACCTCAGTTTGTTCTAGGCAATTTCTTTAAGCTTGTTTACTTTGGAAGTTTGAACCTAAACAAGGAGTTAGAGCTAGAAGAAATTATTGTTGGGGATAATTCCGAGTACTGTTTTCTGGAGGTTTAAGAGTGCACTGGTAAAATTCCTGTGGGGATAAAACTGGTTAGATTCTCTTTAAGCAGTAATAACGTTGTATTTCGATCAAAGTACGTGATCAAATCTCAGTCAGTTTTATATTTCCTTCTGTAATTTCTTTGGTTATATCAAAATTACCATGAACAAAATGGAGGTTAGTCGAGGTCTCAGATGGGCTGTTTCCTCCCAACCCTTGTTCATGGCAGTTGTGGTAAAGTTCTGGCAAAGAAACAAGGAAATCCACAGCTCAGATTTCTCAGTGTTTTAGAGGAACACCAATTGTCATTGCATGAGAAAATGTGTTCAAAAAATACTTCATCATTAAACCTCTGTCTTCTTTTTCCCCTCTTCTTGCTTTCTCTACACCCTTCTCCTCTGTTATTCCCTGGTTTTGATAGGATTGATCAACTCTATCAAAAGCAATTGTACAAGGTAAATCACTCTTACAGATTTTTATCATAAGTTGAAGTGTTTAAAAATGTTGTAGTGGTAAAACCCAAGGTCAGAACATTGCTTCTAAAGGCAGCCTCTCCAGGCAAATTATTTTCCACAGAACATTTTCAAATCAGAAAAATCTAAGGCCCTTTTCACCAGAGGAATATATGTGAATCCACGCCAGAATAGGGAGCAGGGTCAGCAAGATGGAGATGCTATTTCTAAATATTTTTTGCAAGAAACATTCTGACATGAAGTTAGGATAAATAAGAGAGAAGATTCGGGAGCAGAAAAAAAATTACTAAAGGTTTGAGTGTAAAACACATGCACCATAGCTATTGAGTGACAACACTTCTTGATGTAGAAATTAGAATAGGTTGCAGCTACCAGTACAGGGGGAGTTCTTCAGGAATTTTAACTTTTTAAGGGGGAAAAGTGAAGAAAACATTTTCCACTGGGTATCTTGTGTGTGTGTTTCAGTAACCGTGTGGAAGCCTGGACCAGGGATGTTGATTTCCTGCTCCGTCAAGAGGGGAGGCCTATGGTAAAACTTACTGGTGATAGGAGCCATGTGAGGGTGATGGAAGCAGACTGGCAAAACACTGATAAAGCAGTAAAGTGGATAAAGGAGGAAGCCATTAACCTCACTCAGCCTTTTGTCCTTTACCTGGGACTGAATTTACCACACCCATACCCATCACCCTATGCGGGAGAACATTTTGGAGCCTCCACATTTTTAACATCTCCTTATTGGCTTGAAAAGGTATGTGAAAGTGAAATTTAAATCTAAATTTACATGTAACTGTGCTTATCATGAACAGTTTTTATTTTATTTGTTGTAATTCTTCAAGTCAGACTCAGTTTTGGTATTTTAATCCACAGTAAGAAAGTACTTGGATGAGGTGTTAGATTTCTGATTTAAGGCTAAGTAAACATAAATTAATAATTTCTCTCTGTAGGGAATAAAGAAATTTGGAGTTCAGTGCCTAGAAACACATTAAATAGGGAATGAAATCATTGCTAGATTTAGCTTTTTTTTTTCAGTAATGGCCTGAAGTTCATTATTTATAACATTTTGTACTGTGCTTGCTGTAAATGATGCTGTGTGTAATCGTTCTGAGTTTTATAGTGAGAGATTGTCTTTTCTGACAATATGAGCCTAGAACATGAGGTAGTAGGACAGAGCACAGGTCTCTTTTCTGTTAGTTTTTTTCCATGCTGCTGTAGCTTTTTGATGTGTTTCAGAGTGCAGAAAAGCCCTGTTATGTCTGCATGGGGAGAGCAAGCAGCATTCTGTTCCAAAGAGCCAGAAAATATCTTTTTTTCTCTGTCTTTTGTGGTTACCAGATGTCATCATCTGTCACAAAAATAAAAATTAGGTTATAGCAGCTTTCAGTGCATAAAGGCATTAAGAGTCTCTGCAGTTGAAGAACTGAGAATTAGGTTTGAGAAGACCTTATGATTACCAAAAACCATAATGCAATTGATGTAACTCACTTGGTCTTTTCTGCTGAGGAAATGCAAAATCTCTTCATCCAGGGGCAACAAAAAAGAGTTGGACAAAAGGATGTACAAGTAAGGGTTGAGAGATGTGGATTTCTTGGTAGTAGTGAGGTGTTGTGGCTTCTGTCCTTCTAGGAAAGATGAGAAGTTCAGGGGGAAAGGAAGAGCAAAAAAACCTTCATTTGCAAGAAGCAGGATCTAGCTTGGATATTAAGGAAAATTTTCTAGGTGTTAATAGCTAGGTCAGATGTGGGGGTGCCTTTTTCAAGGCACAGAGGGAGTCATAACATCTCTGACAGATTTTTGTCATCCTTAATCCAGTCAGAGTGTTTAAACTCCATAGTTTGCTGGGGTCCTTCCCACCACTACACACAACGAACTCCTATTTCTGTGTGTTGACCACCAGCTGATCCTTCTGGAATGTGTCTGTGTTTTGGCTGGGGAAGAAGCAGTCTTTGAAAAGGATGAGAGCTGAATCTGATGAAGAGGTTTGAGTGGAGAACTTGAATTAAATTGCAGGTTTACTGTGGAGCTAATGCAGAACGGAGTACCCACAGAGGTGTTCAGGAAGGCCTGTGGTACAAGGTGTTGCTGGACAGGTGGCCCCTGGCTGTTTGCACAAGCTGACTTCTCTCAGGGCACATGGCTTCTTCCCTGGTGTGAATTACCACAGAGACCAAGGGGTTATGCTCTGTGAACCCATAAAACTAGGCTGTAGTCTTGTAGAAGGGTTCAGTCTTGTGACAAATTGTGACACTTTCTATCCCCATTGTATCTTAAGCACTGAATAAATACCACTTGAGGAGTCTAAAAGATGGCTTCAGCAATAGGAGAGATGAGTGAAGCACTTGTCTGATGTTATTTTATCTCCATGATTTCTTGTTTTCTGTAGGGCCTAAGGAGGCTTGGGTTTGGTGTGTCTGTTGGAGTATTCCAAAGCCAGGTTTTATCCCTAGGGGCACTTTTCCTCATGCTGTCTTGCCAGCTGTTTGGGTGATTCAAATCATGTGTTAGATAACCCAAGAGAGGATGTTGACTGCTGTGGGAGGTGGAACTCTGTGGGTGTTGGAACTCTGTGGGTGTTGGAACCCGTGGTGATGACAGCATTGGTGGTCAAAGACCCACCATGTGCTGGAGAGAGAGACATGACACTGGGCAGTTTTCCCTGCTGAGTTTGCATCTCTGCTTTGTGGTCATTTGTGCAGAGGTAATTAACTCCCAGATGCAGCAGCTCATGCAGGGGAATGCATGCAGGTGTGGCTGCCTAGGCTACATGTTAAGCCAGGCTTGGAGGCTGTAAAGCTGGTGCTGCAGCACACAGCATCTGTGAGTGTGCCAGTTTAAACACACAAATCCAGCTGTTTTTGTAACTGATTGCTTCCTACTTGTTACTTTCAAACTGATCTTACACTTCTTTAAACAGATTGACATCTGTAGGAACAGGAGAGTATCAGAAAATGGGACTAATGCAGTGAATTATTTTTATCAAGATGTGAAGACTTGCCACCCACTGTCCTGGAGACCTTCCCAGACAGAGTGGATTTCCATGTCATCCTCTAGGCTCACCTAACACCCAAAATTTTTGGAGCACGTGGTTCCTAGTTACCCTGCAGTTCATGAGACACCACACCAGCACTTCTGAACCCACCCTAGGGTACAGTTCTAGAAGACTGTTCTATGGTCTCTCCCTGAAAACAAGGCATCAGCTGGCAAGCCACATGTCTCTGTCTCCTGGCCTTGGCTTCTAGCTGTTTTTTTAGCTCTGCTATAAAATTACTTGATAGCTGTGGGAGCAGAGGGGAAGTACAGAAGAGGGAGCAGCACCACATAGCAGATAAGCAGCTGGTGTTTTGTGGACCACAAACTGAGAACTGTGAATTTATGCTAAAAAGTTTGAAATTAAATGTGTTTGTTTGTTTGTTTGTTTGTTTTCTAATTATTTCATTCAGTTGCTAATGTTAATTTCTTCTTACTTTTAGGTAAATTATGAAGCTGTTAAAATTCCCAAGTGGTCTTCTCTTTCAGAGATGCATCCAGTAGACTATTACTCATCTTACACCAAGAATTGCACAGGAGAGTTCACAGACCAGGAAGTGAGAAATATTAGAGCTTTTTATTATGCCATGTGTGCAGAGACAGATGCCATGCTGGGTAGGTGATGCTTCATTGTACACTGAGTTTCCTTGTTATGATGTTTTTAAGAAATTGTTGATAGGGAAAAAAAAAACAACCAAAACAAACAGACAAACAATCCCCCACAATTCAGACCTAGGAATAAGTCTGGGATGTTTCTTACTCAATCTATGTAATAAATACCTGCATAGCTTTTAAGGATTTTTCAAGAAGACATCAGAGCAAACTGGAAAGTGATCATGACCACCAGTTAGAGACCCCATGAAAGCCCAGCAGCTGCAGCAGAATATGGCTTGACCCACGTGCAGGAGGAACGAAATACTCTTTGGATAAGTGCTGCAGTACTGAAATGATGGAGCCAGTTGTGAAGAGGACAGACAGCAAAGCAGAGGTGGAAGGAAAGATAAACTTCAGGGCATAATCAGTTTCCTTGGAGATTGATTTGAAATGGATAGACTGGATGGCAGCTGTTACACATAGAACTGAAAAATAAGGTTACCTCTGAAGTCTCCCATAGCAACATAGTATTGAGAGTTAAGAAGAAAAAAATAATTAAAGGGGCATTCAGAATTCTTCCTAGCTTGCAATAAGGTCTACATACATAGAAATTACAATGCAAATTGGTCTTCATTTACAGTGTTTTATTTCTTAATTTGAAAAGTGGCCATAAAAAAAAGCCCAAGAATTGCCTTATGTTCTAATAGGAAATTCATTGATAAATAAGCTAGTATTTTTAAGAATGTAAGAGTGTAAAGTAATTTAAAAGACACAGAATTACTTTTCCACATTTTGTGAAAGAAAAGACATCAGTGGGAGCCTGACAGGAGTAAGGGATGAAGCTACTGCAGAGTGACTGCAATGGAGTCTACTTGGGTAACAAAATATTTGACGTTTTTAATTAGTCTGTTTAATCAAGAGTCACCTCAGTGTTTTGGCATTAAAGATGTGCAGGTGCTTTGCTCAGTTGCTGACTTGGTTGATCTTGGCCCTGTCTTTTTTGTCACAAACAGCAAGCAGATGTTTGTGCAGGGCCGAGGTGGGGCTGCTGGCACAGGAAGGAGAAGCTCCTACAGAGGACGTGCGTGGTGGACACAAGAGTCCCGCACCCTAAATCTGGGGTCAGGGCTCCTGCTGGCCCCTGCTGCTGGGAGCTGGGAGGTGTCCCCAGTGTCTCCTTGCTGCTGCAGGTGCTGTGATCTCTGCCCTGAGGGACACGGGGCTGCTGGGGGGCACGGTGGTGATGTTCACTGCAGACCACGGGGAGCTGGCCATGGAGCACCGGCAGTTCTACAAGATGAGCATGTACGAGGGCAGCGCCCACGTGCCCCTGCTGGCCATGGGGCCTGGGCTGAAGCAGCAGCAGCACATCCCAGACGTGGTGTCTCTCGTGGATATCTATCCTACTATGCTGGGTGAGTTGGCTCATTTCAAACTGGTTTGGGGTTTTTTTTTTTCCCCCACAATTGCTGTTATTATGCATTTGTGTTATCGTCAGGATTACACCTTCACCTTGTGAGGTGAAACAACAGGAGATGGCTTATCTCTGGAGGACTTAGTACAAAATGAAAAAAATGGATATAAAAAGTCTTAAAAGGAGGTGATGATGTTCCTTATTACTGTTACTGTCATCAGCACAACTGCAGTGAATGATTAGATGTAGGATTATTTGTTATTTAAAAAAAACTGATCAAAAACAATCAGATGCATGTTAGATGTGGATAATCCTTGCTAGGCTTCATGCCTAACAGTTTTCTACAGAAATTGCATCCAGAGATGAGGTAAAACCTGAAAAAGTGACAGGTTCATTAGCTTATCAAAGGAACATCTTCTGTGAAGGGTCATGTAGAAGAAATGTGATGAAGATTTTGTGTAGGAAACATACAATTCATCTGGGCAAGCACAATGGGAATATGACAGTGGGTATCCATTCTTACCTTCTGTGGAAAAACTCATTGTGAGGCAGAGAATCAACTACCTGTGAGGCAGCTGAACTTGTGATGCAAGAGAAGCATCTCGTTGGAACTAAACGTTTGTTGAAGTCACTGTTTGTGGCTTTATCTAGGATCTTTTAGGCCACTGATCAGAAAAATGTTCTTTCCAAGGCAGTCTGCAAAGGCTGCTTTTTAAGAAGTGTCATGTGTGCACTGCAACTGCCTGAGAGAACATGGGGCAGCAGATAAAATTGTACTTCTAGCAGTAAAAGCCAGGGAAATACCCTCTTCTGTGTTCTGGGTTGAATTTCTAAAGGTGGAACAAAAGAGATTTCTCTGCCTATCTCTTCTCAAAACTTTTGAACCAATTATCCAGTTGAAAAGAGGATATAATCTGAGTGGGTTTATTTTCCAAATTCTGATATAAATTCTTCTATATATAATCTGTATTAGATGTGGTTCTTATATAAGTTGTGGTATTCTTTTTAAGTAGATAAAAGTCTCTATCTTTGTGCCTTTTCTCCAGATAATGTAATTGTTCAGGTGGGTTGAGCATCCTTCCTCCTTCTTCTCCTGCATTTCATTTGCTTTCCCAAATCTTTATGTTTACATGTCCTTTCCTTCTGTTCTGGCAGTTCCCCATTCCTGTAATCTGAATGTCAAAAAAGGCACCTCTGTCAAGGTGTAAATATGAGGAGTCATCTTCAGCAGGCTGCTGCTGGCTGCTGAGGAAACAGATCCCACTCTGTGATAAGTGCAGTCCCTCTGCTTTGCTCTGTGTCAGGGCAGTCTCCTCTCCTGGACTCCATCTCTGTGCTTGGCTCAGTGCTTCCTCCTCCACTGGGTTTGAGGTCAGCTGTGCCCTGTATTGACCTCTGGTGCTGTCTGTGTCCCCAGCCTGCCAAGGAAGGGAGTGGCCCTGCTCCTCAGTTTCCCCACCAGCTACAGGTGATAACCACAGTCATAGAGCATCAGAATCACTTGGCTTGGAAACAGCCCTTAACCTCATGGAGCCCAACCATCCCCAGCACTGCCAGGTCCCCACTGCCCCGTGTCCCTCACCCCACATCTCCACGGCTTGGGAACCCCTCCAGGGGTGGGGACTCCACCACTGCCCTGGGCAGCCTGGCACAGCCCTGGGCAACCCTCCAGGGCAAGAAATTGTTCCTCAGGTCCAGGGATCACCTTTTGTAAAGTGTTGTGTTATTCAGTGCTGAGGAATGCGAGGTAGGAGCTTGGCACTGTTACCATCAGTGAAATGAACGCTAAGACCACGTTGGATATGGAGCCTTTAGAGTCCTTTCATGCTATGACAATCTCTTCCTCTTGCCTTAGGCAGTCAGAGCAGAAGGGAAGCTTATAAAACCAGGAGTAAAAAAACCCTAAACCCACCACCCATCGCTGGAGGCTCTCACCTCTAGAGGCAGTCACTTTTAATGCCTGTGGAAGGGTTATTTAGGCGTAGCTGGTACCGTTCCTGATGAGGGCAGCGGGCAGCTGCCCGTGCACAGCTCTCTGCGGGTGTTTGTTGCCGGGGGCACGTTTCTGGTTCCCGTGTCCCCGCGGGGGGCGGGGG
>NW_008626794.1:5372-5732 GCF_000691845.1 Merops nubicus | reverse complement strand
CAGAGCTGTTCCCGTGCTCTTCTGAAGGAGGCAGCACAGAGGTGTCTTGGGATCACTGGGAACTGCAGAGGGGCCTGATCCCCTGCAGACACCCAGCTGAAGCTGCTGGATTCCTGCACATGGGGCCCGCACAGGATCATACCCTAAACACACTTCCTGAAGGAGAGGACAGCCAGCAAGGGGCTGGGTTGAGTGAGTCTGTGAGGGACTCTAGGTGGCTGCGTAACACCAGTGAGGGCAGAAGGTTCCTCCTGCAGCAGCCTGGCACTGCTCCAGAGCCACGGAGCAGATCCCAGCAGCAGGTCCCTCGGCCTCTGCTGGGAGGGATGCTGGGAACACTGGGGGCCGTGGGCAGCAACT
>NW_008626794.1:1483-5360 GCF_000691845.1 Merops nubicus | reverse complement strand
GTGGGCTCTGCCTGCAGCACAGAGGACAATGCTCCATGTCCTCTGGGTCACCCAGCACAGCCCCACTGGGGGGTGAGCCCAGGGCAGAGCCAGGGCAGAGCTGCTCCATTGCAGGGTCCCAGACACCTCCACCCAAAATGCCAGGGAGAGGCTGCAGCTGCTGCCCCTGCCTGACACAAACAGCATCTAGTGGTGCCAGGGGAGGTTTAGGTTGGAGATTAGGAACAATTCCTTCCCCTCCAGGGTTGCCCAGGGCTGTGCCAGGCTGCCCAGGGCAGTGGTGGAGTCCCCACCCCTGGAGGGGTTTCCAAGCCGTGGAGATGTGGGGTGAGGGACACGGGGCAGTGGGGACCTGGCAGGGCTGGGTTAGCCCTTGGACTCAATGCTTTTAAAGGTCTCTTCCTGCCAAAACGATTGTGACTGTTTGTGATTCCCATTGCCCCGGGAGCAGCAGGCAGGGCTGGCAGCATGCCGGGCGTGTGGGGAGAGGGGACACAGGCGGGGCTCAGCCCCGCCTGCCCTGTGTCCCCAGTGCAGCCACCAGGGCTCCGACAACTGCACCTACAGGAACTTCAGCAGCGCGGCGCAGGCGGTGACCGAGTGGTACATCCTGCAGTCCACCAGCATCCTCTCCAGGGTGCCGCTGCAGGAGAGGATCAGGATGGGCTACCAGGCAGAGGACATGATCCTGGCGTGTCTCTACGGGGCTGAGCCCTGCAACTACAAGTAGGTCACACCGAGCTCCCGGCCCGTTTCTGTCACCTCGGGGAGGGTACAGGACGTGAGGGGCACGGCAGCCTTTCTCTTCTCTTTTTAGGGTGTATGTCAGTTAATACAGAGATTTCTGCTGGTCCTTAGCTCTAAGAGCATTTCCCAGAGGGTTTGTGGGTGTGACCCTGGATAAAGCGAGTTATTTTGGGATAGTACTGGCATGAGCTTTAGTTTTGGATGGGCTGTTTTGCTCCTGACACTCTGAGACTAACAGCATCCCCGGGGCCTTCCCAGGGGGTTCAGTGACAAGCAGCTGCCAACCCCAGTGCTGCTGACGTACCCCAGTCACAGCCCCTCTTCTCTTTTACATAAGGTTCTGAGAAATGTGTTTTAGCCATTGTTGTTTCCTCCAAATGCCAAATTTATATATTGGGTTTTGAGAAACGTGAGCGCAGAGCAGCAGCCCAGGCTGGAAGGAGTTCAGCCCTCCTGTGAAGAGGGCAGCAGAGAATTGTTATCAAAGAGCGAGATGTAACGTCAGCCAAAGCCTATTACCAGGGCTCAGATCAAGCAATTATTTCTCTCATCTGTGTGACAGATCACTCCCATCCACTCTGACAAAGCCCTGTCCCCAGTGGCTGTCTCTGCACACACCAGTACCTTGCGCTGCTTTTTTTTCAACAGCAGATTGATTGAAATTATGTCAGCTGAAGTTTCTATACAGGCATTCAACAAAGAAAGTGATTTCAAGTGAATCCCGGCCGCAGCTGCCAGGCGCTGGTCCCATTGCACCAGAGGCATTCTTTTATAAACCTTTGGTCCTCCCCGAGAATCACAGCTTTATGTGGCTGATTCTTCCAGGAATTTCACCCAGATCTATCACCCAGACCATGGTAACTGCTACATCTTTAACTGGGGCATGGATGAGGAGGCTTTGAATTCTTCAAACCCCGGAGCCGAGTTCGGTAAGAGGCAGGAGCCCGAGGAGACGTCCTGGGGGTTGCTCTGTCCCTCAGCAGCCGTTTCTGTCAGGCAGAACAGATTTCTGAATTCTGTGTCTCTGTTGCACTGCAGCAGAGAGGAACAGTTTTCCAGGGGGAAATAAGCCCCCCACAGGAAAATGTGACTAGTAATGGGACTACAGCTGTTACTTTGCAGAAGTGTAACATCTGGATAGTCAAAATCTGGAGCAATGTCTGGACACCCACTCAGACGTTCCCACCCTGTGCCTCCACCACTGTGCCTGTTGATGCACACGTGAGGCTGACACGACAGCCAGGCCCCGGCTGTCCCACCAAGGACAGGGATTCTTGTGCACAGTGAAGGAAAACAGACTTTTTTTTCCCCCAAGAGACCTGCATTTTGATACAATTCCTGTTCTGAGTGTTTTCTGTGGTGTCCCAGGGCTGAAGTTAATCCTGGACATCAGCCAGCAGGACTACATCCCCTACCTGTCCTCTGCGGCCGGGGCCAGGCTCATGCTGCACCAACAGAAGAGCTTCCCCTTCCTGAAGGACCAGGGCATCTACGCCATGGCCGGGACAGAAACCTCCATCGGGGTGCTGGTGGTATGTGTGGCATTCCTCTGCAGCAGATTGTCTGAGAATAATGTTATCTGATGGGACCGGGACCAAGTTTGCTTTAAGTCTTGGCTGAACTGGCTCAAACCAAAGGAGTCAAGGTATACACTAGCTGTGGGCTGGAACAGTTTATGGAGACTTTTATGTAACTGTCCTGGCAAAGTGCTTTATTGAAGCCAAAATAGCGAGCTCGGGTCATTGTTCCCTCTTCCTTTAGCATGTCAGAAGCTGCCTTGCTGAGACACGCTGCTCTTGAACAACCTCCCCGGCCTCGATCCGCCCTGGGCGATGGGCTGCAGCTCCTTCAGCCCTGCCGCCTGCAAACCAAAGGGCTTTATTTAGAAAGCTGTCGTGGAACACAGGAATTAGAGTCTCTAGAAATCGGGTGCCAGGGAGCCGGGGAGGAGTGATGACACTGCAGTCTGCTCCTCTGCTTTCCAGGATGAGCTGGAGCGGATGGGCTATCCCTACAGTGACTGCACCAACAACGGCTCTGACGTCCCCATCAGAAACCTCTACAGCCAGTACAATACCTCCTATTCCATACAGGTAAAACACATCTTTAAATCAAACAACGCTGTTCAGGGAAAATCCCCAAAGCTGTTAGAAACTTTGACCAGCGTGCAGGAGAAATGGAGTGTCAGGAATGGGAAAGCAGAAAGCGTAACCCAAACACAGAAACCTCTTCTGGTATTGAATCCACACTTGAGTCTGAACACACAGTAGCCCCAGGTCTGGAAATGATCCCAGGGGATCCAGTGGGAATAACTGCAGATTGCAGGAGCAAGACCTAACGATGCAGGTACTAAACTTGCATCAATAGTGAAGGAGCGTGGCTCTGGCAGGAGCACAGTGCAGCTTAATCTCTGGCTTTCACTCGCACAGCAGAGCAGCTTGTATGGCCAGGAAAGAGCAT
Organism: Merops nubicus; assembly: GCF_000691845.1. NCBI lineage: Eukaryota > Metazoa > Chordata > Aves > Coraciiformes > Meropidae > Merops > Merops nubicus. The sequence goes on along the minus strand of NW_008626794.1, from coordinate 2,153 downwards.
CAGTAGTGACGGTTCCCTTAGCTGGGTCTGAATTTTGTTTCATTTTGAGAGGATGAAAATGGTAAATTCTTTCATTTTCTCCAAAGCCAAAGCCTAGCAAACCCCAGGATCTCTGCAGTTACACAGGACCCTACTGTGTGCAACCTACCAGCAAAGTGCTCACTTGCAGACAAAAAAAAAGCAAATAGTTTTCCTCCATGCATGAGCACAGGTTAGTGCTGGTCCTTTCCTCGTAGCCTGCTGCTGCAGAGCTCAGCTCCCCATCACCCTGAACACCAGGTAAAGCAGAGCAGGCTGTGCCGGGGTCCCTCAGGCCCTCAACACCCACCCTTTTCTATAGGTTTTCCCCAGTTTTTGGCTTCCTGTGCATCCTTGGCTGCCATCACACATGGGCCGATGCTGCTCTGCCACCTGCCCACCAGGGCCCCAGCAGGGAGCAGGTTTTCTCCTTTCACAGGAGTAACTGCTCCTGCCATGGCATTAAGGCATTTAGCTTCTGTTTCAGCTGTGAGAACATCCTTTTCTTCCCTACAGTTTCCTAGCCTGGCTGAAATCTTCTCGTTATAGGCAGACCGAGTGACAAGGTGCAGGCTCTGGTCGCCACCCGTGCCCAGCAGCCTGAGGGGCCCTCGAGCAGCCTCGGTGCCCGCGTGTGCCACGGTGACCAGGA
>NW_008626794.1:0-1452 GCF_000691845.1 Merops nubicus | reverse complement strand
CCGCAGCTCCCCCGCCCCCAGCAGCCGCGGGCACCATCCCGCAGCAGGAGCCAGCAGGGACATTGATGTGACACTAATGTGACACTTTTCCTGAGCGGGGCTGGCTCCTGGTGCTCTGGGAGGGTAAAAGCCGCCTGCAGAAGTCTGTGCTCTGGGTTTGAGCCAGCCCCTGGTTTGTGCTCACGAGTCTGTTTATCCCTGCCAGGAGAGGAACACGCTGCAGGGATCCCTCTGCTGAGCGCTCCTCTTTAATCCTCTTCAAGGGAATTGAGTCATTTCTCACCCTGACCGTGCCTGCTTGTTCTGTGTAGGAAATATAGACAGACCTCTGCCTTTTCTTCACTTCAAAACTGGGATGAGAAAGTCGAGAGTTTCCAACCCTTGAATGCAGAAAAATCGAGTGTAAGCGTTAGGCGCAGGTTAATTTGTAACAGGCTGTAACAGGGGGAGAAGCCTTCCCAGAGGCTCAGATCTGGCAACCCAGGAAACATCAAAACCATTTTGGGGCTATTCACAAAACGAATACACCCTGGAGAAGTGGGAGAGCTTTGGTCTAGCAGGGGATTTTATATTTCTGCTTTTATATAACCATAACAGTTGGACCACTTTTCTTTTTAAGATGCCTGTATAGTGTTTCAGCAAATACTTGAAATGATTGCATTATTTCTTAAACGTTGCTAAATGCTGACTGGGGTTCTATGTCCATGTAATCCCCACCACTTCAGAGACCTCTCAACAAAACCAGTCCCTGCCGTCGCTCCCTGCCTGCAGCGAGCTCTGTAAGCGTTTCGGATCACACAGAAATTCTCCAGCTGATCTACTTAGCTGGAGCTGTTAAATTTAATTATCTTTTCATAGACTTTGTTATTGCCTTGTGCACCGTTCCATCCAGAATCCCTCTCCAGTCCCGGGTTATTAACTTCACGCCTCACTGAGCTAAGGGCAGAGCTGCCCCGCAGCCACGGCCGCAATCCTTTCAAGGGGAGAAGCAGATGCACAGATAAGATAATTCAGGTTTCTAAAACCTGCTCTTTATGTTGAAGTATTTTTAGAGTCCTGTCTTTAAAGTGGAAGCCAGCCCTTTGTCCGTATGTTGTGTAAAGCCTGGAGACAACAGCAGGGTCTATGGGTGTAACAGAATATTTTTGTTCCGTTCTGGAAACTCCGTATGACTTCCATGAAGCCCTGAAATAGTCAAGAAATGGGCAGTTTGTGCCTGGGAGCAGGCACCGAGTCCCCTTCTGCTGGGAAGGGTCCAGCCCATGTCTACACAGCTCCCTCTTCCCTTTTTTCAGGCTTGCCTGCGCTCCTGTTTCCAAAATCACATGATTGAGATCTGTGGATGTGGTCACTATATGTTTCCTTTACCTGAAGGGGTCAATTACTGCAACAACGAAGATAACCCTGGCTGGGGTAAGAGCTGAACAACGCGGCTCAGGCGGCTGCTGAGGG
>NW_008626793.1:0-2179 GCF_000691845.1 Merops nubicus | reverse complement strand
GCATCTCGAACCGAGCCGGCCGTGCACAGGAAAGTTTCCGTCATTTTATTAGATAAAAATGCACCCAAGTTGACCCATAAATATTAATGGCGTCTGATTTGTTACCTCACTCATGTAGGGAAGGCTGGCATTCGTTACAGTTACTCATTATAATTCACGTTGTCCATATACGGGTTTATTTTGGGAACTTTGGTATTTGATGAATTTGCATGGATTTTGAAATTGTCTCGTTCCTACTCCCCTGCTTCTACCCACCCAAAGTTTAGATGCCTAGAATGAGAAATTATGCTACAGACTGTGTAAATCTAATTACATATCGGCAAAGTCTGTCCCCAGTAAAACAGACTGAGGAGCTTATTAGATTTTGGAAGTTATGCCACGACTAAAAACTGTCGTTATAATTAACAAACTACAAAGGGGGTTGTTTAAGATAATTTTAAATAATCCTCTTAATTTTACCCTAGTTTTACCCTTGTTTGCTCCCAATCCCCGCTAGAATGATTAAAAAAAAAAAAAAAATCCTTGGGATTTAGGGATGTCAAGGACACGCCTTGGCCACGCCAAGGTCCACCCCCTGCACTGCTCAATAAAAGGCAGCGGTGAAGCGCAGCTCGGCAGTGGTTACTTCAGACACACAAAGAAGGAGTTTTCCCTCCTCAGGAAACCCTGTAACTTCGGATTGATACCACAAGAACATTTGTCTCAGTGGACTATTCTCACTGTCAGGTAAGAGCTATTTTTTTTTCTTCCCTCAACAACAACGGCAAAAGATCCAGGGGAGGTGGAAAGGAAGTAAAAATCTACTAAATCTGGACTGTTTGGAAGAGCTTGGAGTTACGCTGCAGAGTCTTGCACTGGCTCTTGGCATCAGCTGCAGTTTACAGCATAAGATCCAGAACTAGCTGGTTCTGCGTGTGAAGTGGGAAGATGAACTATCAGGGGATAAACTTCCAGGCAGCAAAACACTTGCTGGAGTTTGGAAACGATGTGTCTGATAGCCAGCTCTCTCTAATCGCATGGGTTGGCTAAATCCTAGTGCAAGCCGCTGGGGGTATTCTGGAAATCCTGCTGCTTTTCAGCCGCCTCTGCAAGTAAAACTCTCGACAAACGTAAACTTTGGAGGCTCTGTTATTTACTCTGTGATAAGGTGCTGAGCAAATATTAGCTTCTGGTTCATGTCGCACACAAAGTCCCCGGTAGCCTGGGGGCTCTCCGAGGGAAGGAGCTCTCTCTGGAATCGCCAGAAATAAAGGACAGACCTTAGTTGGCTTTTATTAACAACCATGCTTACAGTTATTCTCTTTTCTCTCCACCAGGAGTCCAAACAGAATGAAACTAATTCACGTAGCTCTACTCTATCTCGGCTCTGTGATATTCTTCGGGGTGGATGCTGCAAGGGTGGACGTAGCGACAGAGTTCAAAAGAAAGTGAGTATCGGAGCGTGCCCGCCTGCCAGCACCCGGTCCCGCTCGTGGAGCCGCGGAGCCTCCGCGGTCCCCGCGCCAGGCTCCGTCCGCGATCGGAGGGACCGGATTCCCTGTGGGAATTGCACAGCCTTAGAAGCCTCGTGCCGTTTTAGGAAATTTTTTAAAAAAAAAAAAAAAAGAAGAAAAATATCTCGGCGCTGGCAAAGATTATCGCCCCTCGAATCTATTTGTTTTGGCTCCTGTCCTGCAGGCTTGCGCTAACAGGCCTTCTTCTTCTCTTGCGCTCCTTTCAGATGGACGAAATGGGCACTGAGCCGAGCCAAGCGGGACGTGAAGCCCTCGGGCGCGCTCCGAGGGCTGGGGACAGGCGCCGGCGTGCAGCCGCTCATACGGACACAGGACGTGAAGGAGGATCCCCGAGTCTCGTATCCTAGGTAAACTCCAGACTTTTCTAGGCACGGGAACTTGCTCGAGGCAGTGAAAAGTTTCAGGGTTCCCTGGTTTCCGGGTTTTTAGGCTTATTCTCACTGTAGATCCCCCGAGCCCGGGAGGCAGGTCATGCCCGGGCTGCACATCGCGCTGCAAGCAGTCAGCAGCCTCCCGCCTCCCTTTCCCCGCGCAGTTCAGCTGGAGGGAGATAGCAGCGCCTTTAGTGTGAAAGTCAAATATAAATAGTAACTCGATCTCTGGATCCACTGATAAAGTAAAAGCCATAAAACGGCGGGGCCTCTCCTCCCATTCGGCAGCAAGCT
>NW_008626792.1:4661-5028 GCF_000691845.1 Merops nubicus | reverse complement strand
GCATGACCCCCCCGCCTTGTGCCCGCTGTCCTTGGGGTGCCCCACTTGGGATGGCCGTGGAGGGGCTGGCAGAGGTACCCCCCCCCAAAGAGACTCCCCCTCACCTTTGCGAGCTTTCTTCTGGAGCTTGAGGGTGTCTGAGGATTTCTTCTTGATCTCGTGGCGGGCTCGCTTGTACTCTGGGGGCACACAAGTGTGGTCAGAGGGGACCCCCCGTGGCCGACATGGTGCCTCTACAGAGGGACCTGGGCAGTCTGGGTCAATGGGCCGAGGCCAATGGGATGAGGTTCAACCAAGCCAAGGGCTGGGTCCTGCCCTTGGGTCACAACAGCCCCCTGCAATGCTCCAGACTGGAGCAGCGCGGCTG
>NW_008626792.1:0-4150 GCF_000691845.1 Merops nubicus | reverse complement strand
TGCCCGGGGCAGTGGTGGAGTCCCCATCCCTGGAGGGGTTTCCAAGCTGTGGAGATGTGGTGCTGAGGGACATGGGTCAGTGGGGACCTGGCAGTGCTGGGGGAACAGTTGGACTCGAATGATCATAAAGGTCAGGTCCAACCCCAACTCTTCCATGACCCCATGCCCCTCAGCACAGCCCCTGCCCATCCCACCTGTACCTTTCGCATGGTCCTTATCCAGCTGGTTGGCCGTTTTCTTCCAGTCCTCAATCCTGTCCTGCAAAGGGTTTATCAGGCTCTCCATCAGGGCGCTGGAGCGGGGCGAGAGAGCGGCACAGAGTGTGGCACGGTGCCGGAGCCGGGCCGGGGGGGGAGGATGGCCCTGCCCCCAAGCCCGTGCCCAGCCCGGGCACCTTGTGTCCCCCCCATCCTGGTTTGGACACACCCCCTGTCCCGTGCCCTGGACCCGCTTACTTGGTGAACTGCCGGAGCTTGGCCTCGATGCTGCGGTGCCTCATGCACATGCGGGTCAGCGCCGAGCCGATGTCCCTGGTGGCACCTGGGCAGGGGGGTGAAATGCTGCTGGGGACACCCCCACGCCAGTCCCAGCCCGGTTTGTGTACGGGGATGACCGGTGCTGGACGCGCTCGGGCTCTGGGGATTCTTCGATCCCCCACCCTCCCCTCATAAATCCACAGAATAAATCAATCACCATCCACTCGATCTGCTAAAGATCTCCTCCCATGGTTTCAAAAAGAAAACCTGCTCCTGGTTTTTCCCGATTTATCTCAAATTCAGGGCTGGGGGAGGCAGGGAAGGGAGGGGATGAGGTATCACACAGCCTCATGGAGTGAGAAACTGGTCAGTTGGGAGCAAACTGGTCCGGGAGCAGTTTCCCTGGCTGATGCCAGGCAGGCAGTTCTGTCCCTCACCTCTAGGCACCATCCCCAGGGTATTAAAAAGAAGCCCGAGTTCCCCGGGGAGGGGATATTTGCCAGCAACTGAAAGTAGGAGCATCCTCGTTTGGTCAAACCGCTGTTAACTCTGAAGCCTAAGGATGGCCACACGGTGGCAGTGCTGCTGGCAAATCCCAGGAAAAGCAGCAATCCAAAAATCCATGGGTGCAGGCTAGGGAGTGATATTCTGCCTTTTTCTCCCCCCCAGAAAAGCCTCCAGAGACATCTCCCACCCTTTGCAGGAGTTTTGGGCACCCCCAGAGCTGTGGAAACAGGAGCCGGGGGACGACTTCTGTGCTGGGGTGTTCTCCTAATCCTGCTCCTAATGCTCTTATCCCGGCTCCTGCTGTTCCTAATCCGATTCCCCGTGCACTCCCGCGCTGTGTGCGAGGCCACCAGCCAGCCCCCACCCTGCCTCAGTTTCCCCACGACGACGGTCTGCCTCCCGCTCCCCCACCCCCCCTCCAAAACTGAGAAGCAGGGATGTCCAGGGGTGGCTGATGATGCCAACTGCCGTGGCACCGGTCCCCAGCATCCCACTCTATGCCAACTCCCTTCCTCTTCCAGTGCCCGGGCTGGAGCTGGGGAGCCCTAATCCCCCCCAGTGCAGTGGGCCAGTGGGTTTGGAGGCAAAGCTGATCCTGGCTCAAGCTGCCTCCTCCTCCTCCTGCTCCCCGGGCAGCTCCAGATGGCCTGGATGCCGCCAGCCAGTCTGCAGACCAGCCTGGGACCATCTGCTTGGCAGAAGCCGAGCGGTGGGAAGCAGCTCCTCGCTGCCAACGGGCACCCACAGAGGGTCCGGGGGGCTGGGGCTCTAGCCCCCTCCCCCCCAGCAGACGGGGGGGACCCCACCTACAGCCTCAGCTCTTCATATCACCTCTTCACCTCTGAAGCAGCGGAAGGTGGGCTCCTCCATCTTGTCCTCCTTCCCTGGAGCCGCCCCAGACCACCCCACATCTCCGGGGTGGGCGCAGGGGACAAGGGGCACCAGGAGCTGGCTTCATCCAGGGGCAGAGATGGGTGCAGGGGACCACCCCAAATCTCCCCGCAGGCAAACCAGCCCCACCAGAAGAGCTCAGCTAAGCACCCATGGGAGGTGGGTGAGAAGCAGCCACCCAAGCCCAGCCTCAGCTGCACCCCAGCTTCCCAACCCTGCTTCCCAGAGGATGCTCCACCTCAGGGTGGGGTCAGGTTGGACACGTCTCCACGGATGGGGAGGTTGCTGCTTGAAGCCCATCCTAGCCACGTGGGCAAGGATGTCCCCAACCCACTGGGGTCCCCTGCCTGGCCAAGCCTGGGGGCACCCACCCCTGCGGGGGGGGGACACCCTACCTCGGGTGTTGGTGGCCATGTCGGCCACTTTCTGGAAGGCATCCAGGAAGGCAACAGCGGCCAGCACCGTGGTCCTGGGGTGGAGACAGCAAGGGAGGAGGGGGAGCTCAGTGGGTGCTGGGCACCCTGGGGTGTGTCTGTGGGCATCAGGGGGTTCCCCCATGTGTCCCCCCACTCCCCAACCACTCACCTGAGCTGGGAGTGCAGCTTCGTGGCCTTCGAGTTGAAATCCTCCCAGATGGGGTAGGAGCTCTGCAAGGAGGGAAGGAGACAGTGAGAGCTGGAGCCTCTTGGCCCCCTGCACTCCCTCCCCGGGTAGGGCAAATCCCGTCCCCCCCCCCAGCCCTCGGTGGCCATGCATGGACAGGTGTGGCTTCTCTGATGGCTCATAAAAGCTGAGCACAGCCCTTTTTTCCTCCAAGGTTTTCCCCTTTCCAGTCTGGCCATGCAGCCTCGCAGATCATGGAGACCTCAGGATTTGGGGGATCTCCTCCTCTTCTTCAAATGGGCCAGGGCAGCGTATAGGTTTGGAAATTTGAGGGGAGCTGGTGCCCAGGCAAGCTCTGAGACCTGGCCAGCAGCAGAGCAGAGCCCTCCAGCACTCCAGGCCCGTCCCCAGGCGGTGATGGCCAAAGCCACCACCATGGAGGGCTCCAGCCCCACACCTGGTGGCCCCAGTCCATGGCTCCCCTGAGCCCATAAGGACTGACAGTGCAGGGGGAGAGCTCTGGGATCCACCCAGACATGAGGGTGGTGGTTGTGCAGAGACAGGACAGGTGCCAGGTGCTGGGGAGGCCACTCCAGTGCTGTCCTGGTGAGGCCACCTTGGTACCATCCCGACACTATCCTAGGTGAAGTCATCCCAGCAAGACCAGTGCCCTTGTAGTGAGGCCATCCCAGGGATGTCCTGGTGCCACCATCCCAGCGAGACCAATCCCAGTAAGACCAGTCCCAGCCTTGGAGATGCTAATCCCAGTGAGATCATCCTGGTGCCATCCCAGTGAGGCCAGTCCTGGTGTCATCCCTGCAAGGCTAATCCTGGTGCCACCTTATGGCAATGCCATCCCCGTGAGGACCGTGTTGTCCTGGTGAGGTTAGTCCTGGTGCCATCTTGGATGAGGTCATCCCAGTACCAGCCTGGCACAATCAGTCCCAGTGCCACTATCCCAGTGAGTCTGTCCTGGTGTCACCATCCCGGCGAGGCCATCCTGGTGCCATCACAGAGAGGCTGGTCCCAGTGCCACCATCTCAGCAAAGGCCCAGTCTTGGTGCCACCAACCTAGCGAGGCCATTCTGACGCCACCATCTGATGGCATGGCAGGGGGCTTGCAAACTCCCCTGGGTGGCTACCAGGCTGGGACATGGGCACCAGAGCCAGCTTTGCAGGATGTGAGTCACCACACATCCCTGTGAGCCTGGCTTGGTGGCACTTCTGGTGACAAGGGGCATGGGACCAGCCCAGCATTGGTGTTTGGGCACTGTGAAAGCCCAAATTTCCTCATGAGTCAGCAAAGAGGGGGTTTGATGATGCCACTTCACGTGCCACTTGTGGCAGCGCCTGGGACAGTCATCACCAGAGGGCAGGACCACGTTCGGTGCCACCATCCAGTGCCACCATCCCTGAACACCCCAGGCAGGGTGATTGGAGGCTTCCCAAAATGCGGGGGCAGGTTGCGGTGCCCCCGGCCCCCCGCGGTGCTGGGTGGGAGGAGGAGGATGGGGCCGAGGACAAGAGGGACAAGGACACGCCAAGGTCACGCAGGGACGCCGGGCGGGCTGGGAGGGAGGCGAGAGGAACGAAGCCGGCCTGGGGACGCCACCAGCTCGGGGACACGCTTCACTCCTCAAGTGCCCCCCGACGCACACCTGGGGGGGGCCACA
>NW_008626791.1:0-789 GCF_000691845.1 Merops nubicus | reverse complement strand
TGGCTCGGGGGGTGCAGGTGGCTTTCAGGGGATGTGGGTTCCTTCATACCCTCTGGAGAGGAGATTTCAGCTGTGGATGTTCCTTGGCTTGTCTGAGCTCCTGCTTCTTCAGGGGGGTCACTTGGGGGCTGCCAGCGTTTGGGGGTGTCTCGGGTTGATGGCAAACACCAAGGACCATCTCATTGGGTGCAGGTGCTCATGCACTGACTGGTCGTCGTGCCCTGGAATGTGGGTTTGGCTCTGGCAGGAGCAGGGGGACACCCCAAACGGGGGATTTTGGGGACATGAGCTCATGGTGCTGGTGTTCAACCACACAACATCTTTGCTCTGTGCCACCACGGCCTTGTGTGATGCCACCTCCTGCATCGTGCCTGCCTCCTCCAGCCCCAGGGGCTCATTGGGGCAGTGGGGGCTTTCAGAGCCAGAAGCTGGGCAGCTTTTAGGGGAAACTTTGGTCCTTGGTTGCTGCTGGGGAGGGCAAGCGGGGAGCTTTGCCAGGCAGGCAGAAGGACACATGGCTCTTGGTTGGTTTTGTCCCTGGTGCCAAGGAAATGGTGCTTTCCCCCCAGGCAAAGGGTCTCCTGCCGCGGGGGCCGCATCCTGCTGCGGGTGGATGTGTGGCAGGGGGTCCTGGGGGGTGCTGGGGCAGGGAGCAGAGCGTGCCCACCCCACCTCTCCAGGCAGGGGGTGCCTGCGGGGGGCACCTCTGGGTTTAGTCCCCGTCGCTGGGGTTCTGCCCGCTGTGGAGGTCCCTGATCCCAAAAGCCCTTCCTCTTCCTCCTCCTCCTC
>NW_008626790.1:377-797 GCF_000691845.1 Merops nubicus | reverse complement strand
GTTGGCAGAGGAGGAAATGTTGGTAGTCTGAGGACAGAGGCCAGGTGGGGGCCGGGGCCCTCAGGTGTGGGAGCTGAAAATAAAATAGGATCATAACAATAATAGTAGGATAAAATAATTATATTAATAATAATGCTACTTGTAGTGGAAAGGAATATAATGAAGAGAAATAAAGATCAAGAAAAGACAAGTGATGCACAATGCAATTGCTCATCCTCTGGTGACTGATACCTGAGTAGGGATCCGCCCCTCCAACGAGCTCCCCAGAATCTGCTGGATTCACCTAGTTTTGTGTTTACCAGCATTGGATTTGTCAAAAAGTTGACTCTCAGTCAGGTCTTGCCGCCTGGGGCGTCATCTGTTTTAGCTGTTAGTGCCAAGTGACTAATGCTGAGATCATTCAGTGGACAGACTGCAGTG
>NW_008626790.1:0-339 GCF_000691845.1 Merops nubicus | reverse complement strand
GCCTTAAAATGGGAGTAGTGGGTTCACATCCAGTTTTCCTCCACTGCTCCTGCTGAGAAAGGACAGCAACACATTAAATAATCCCTGTCACCAAGGAAGTCAGCAATCCTTTCTTTTGTGCATGTCTACCCAAAAGTCATTCCCTAGATTGAAGAGTTGCAGAGCCCTTTCCAGAAGCACTGGCTGTAGCTGGCTACATTCTAAGAATTGATGAAGCTGTAAAACATATTTGGTCCTGTTCTCATTTCCTTCCAAGAAAATGACATGAGCAGGTACCTCCATTCCAGGGAGTTGTGTCAGTCTTTCAGTGTTTCATCAGGAGACAGTTTTGTTGAGCTA
>NW_008626789.1:0-7410 GCF_000691845.1 Merops nubicus | reverse complement strand
CATTCTGTCCCCTGCGCCGGGCACCAGGCAGCCTCTGCCAGCTGACAGGCAGCTTAAATATTGCCAGAGAATCAGGATTTGCCAGCGGAGCTGCTCACGGTGTCACAAGGAATGAGAAGGAATATTTATAGTCAAAGTTAAACTAATTGCCCAAAGTTAATCTTTGGGTCCCCCGTGGCGCTGGTGAGAAGTGTATTATTTTCACTATCAGGGCTCATGGGTCAAACTCCACAGGGTGCCATTCTCTTAAGCAATCTGCACAGCTAGGAAGCACAAGTAACAATAAAATAATCCGTGCTGATGTCCTCTGGAGCTGAGGGCCCGTGGCACAGGGGGGAGCTGACAGCTAGTCCTGCCTAAGTTTGTGCCTTGCAAAGAGCAGAACTCACCCCTGGGCCGGGGTTCGTGACTCAGTTCTGAGTCTGTAGGTTAATCCCAGAGCTGAGTCCCCTTCTGGGACCAGGCTAGAGGTTCATCATCTTCAGCATCAGCTGTCTGAAACACCTGATAAACACTTACAGCCAAATCACACACAGAGGACGATGCTGAAGAGGGATCTTCCATCACAGCGAGAGACTGGCAGGAGGCAGCTCAGACATCTCCAAAATCTGGGTGCACAGAGCCCCAGGGCAGCACTACCACGAAGCCCCAGTTTTCTTGCTGGGCAGGTAACCCACAGGCTGAGCATGGGCACTGTCCTTACACAAGCCTAACCTATGTGCCAACTGTGGACTTACCAACCTGAATTTTACTGTGTAGGGTCCTCTAAGGTCATATTTTACTGGTGAGTAAACTCACCAGTGATCTCAGGAGCCAGTAATCTCACCAGTAATCTCAGTAACTTGGATTTTCCTCAATTATGCTACAACAAGGTGGATCCTTGAGGGCTTCAAATTCAGCAGCCAGGTGCCTTGTGCTGCCTCCCAGTCTATGCCACTTTTCCCTGACTTCCAGCCCTTCCAGGCTAAAGCTGAGACCTCCGTTTCTCTCTTTGGCATCTTTCATGGCACCTGGAAAATAATTACAGACCGTGGCCTTTCAAACCATTGTCAAGATATGTAGAGGGAGGTTTCATATATGGTTCCATGTTAGCTTGGAGGTGCCAGCCTGGTACTATTTTATCCCAGCCAGTCCACCAACAGGAGCCACGGTCACATCACCACCAGGACTTTACTAACGCTGCTCATTTCCTCTCTAAGGACTTCTGTTTTCCCATTCCTTGCAGGAAAGAATGAACATCCTTAAATAATCCAAGGTTTGGAGTGCAGCGTGGGGTTTTCAGGGTCACAGGTTTCCTCTCTCTGTCAGGGGGTGGAAGTGGCACCCGTGGAGCCGGATCCATGGCACGGCTGCATCCCGGCCCTGCCCGGAGCCGCGGCTTCCTTCCCCAGGACAGGCTCTCCTGGGAAGACCATCCCACGGGCGAGGCTGGTGCCCACAGTCTGTGCCAGCCGGGCTGCACGGGGCTGGAAGGAGAGCGCCCAGCCAGGGTGCTGATACGGGGCAAAAAATCACCTAATCTTTGCTGTTGTGGAGAAGGAGCAGAAGAACAAGTGTGTGCGGTGCACGGCGCCGGCCGGCCCCTGGCCCGTGCTGCAGAGGAGGCTCCGGGGCATCGGCTCTGTGGTGCCCCATGGGCTGTAGCCCCGGCTCTGCTGGCCCCTGCCCTGGGAGCCCTGGCAGCCGTGCTGGGCAGCTGCAGATCCCTGGGGCTGCAGAACCCTCAGGAGGGGCTCGAGCACTCTGAACGCAGGTGCCCGGTGAGGGAATTGTGCCCGAAAGGCTTTTGTTGACTCTGCTCTGCAGTTGCCGGTGCCGTGGCTGCCAGGAAGGACCCAGGGACTGAGCGGGCGGCTGTAAACAGGCTAAACTACAACCAGGAAACCTGATAGGAGCCAGCCCCTATCTATCTGCTGTTAGTGTAAAGGGAGATAAATCGCTCCGGGGACATAAACTCAGCCTCAGCCAAGAATTCCTTTTCAGAGGGAAACAATTCCCTGGCTCATAGACTCAATAAATATTTTCTTCTGAAGGCTGCAGAAAAAAAATCCATACTATTTAAAGAATTTGCTGCTCGTGTTCATCCCCCCAGCCTGAACGCTGGCGTGCAGGGAGCTCTTGTCACAATTATGCAGTTATTTTCCCCCTACCAGCCCCAACCCGGCAAGGTTGGTGCATCTCTCTCCTGCAGCATCAAGGGGCTGATTTTAAGAGGTGCAGTCACAGAAGTGCCAGATGCAGAATTCCTCACACCTCCGCCTGCAGCTGGCACACGGAGCAGTTTTTGACAGAACACAGAGAAACGTGCAGTCAGGAGGCAGAAGGCAGTAGCTTTATTTTAGGAATAGCACATAGGCATCGGGTAGAGACTGAACTGTGAATATCCATAGTCCCATTATCAAATAATATAACCATGTGTCAGAAGTTCTGGTTCTTTGAAAATATTCACATAAAAATACCAAAGGGATCGGAGTTCTACCTATAGGTACAACATGTAGCAAAGTCTATGTACAGCATTTTCCCACGTGTAAGGACAGTTTCAAAAGACCTCCCGGTGGTTTAAATACTGAATGTGTTTTTAGAAAATGAAAATAATCAACCAAATGCAGTGTGCGACGGCGGCGTGGGAGGGTGGGGCTGAGCCAGCGCCGCCCCCGCCCCACCCTCCGGGCAGAGGGGAGCTCTGGGAGCACCACGCTGCAGACTGCCTGGCACTTAAAGCTGTATAAACTGAGAACACTTGTGAAAATAGACTTCACTTTCTACAGCAGGGTTTAAAAAAACACTGAAGACTCGATGGTCGTAAGGTCTCCCGTAAATAATGCACCAGTTGGCGGTTCCGCACGGAGCAGGGGCTGCGGGGAGAGCTCCGCCCTGGCCACGGGCAGGAGGAGGGTGACCCACGCCAGGGCTCGTGGGAGCGTGTCCTCGGGGCAGGGACCGAGGGGTTCTGCACGGGGGGTGCTGCCGTGGAGCTCTCGGGGCACTGACCACCGGCCCCGCTCCTGCGATAGCCCTTTCGTCCCCTGGGGTGGCTCGGGGGGATGGACTCAGCTAGATAATAATCAGATGGTGCTGACAGACAGAGCTGGGTGCTTCCAGAGCTCCCTGGGTGCAGTCAGTGTGAACGACTGCTCAGGCAGCAAAGGGACTCCAGCCCTCGGGAGGAATGAAGGAGGGCAGGGGATGGATTTCTCACTGCTCTCTGCCCTGCCTCAGAGCTGGCTTCAGAGGACTCCGCTCATTTTCAGGCTACCAGGGGTTCTCTGCTTTCCAAGGAGGCACCAAAATGCTCAGGGATTTGTCTCCTCGCCAGTTCAAATAAGCCTCATGCTGATGATATTAAACTCTTGGGAAGATTTCAAGACCTGTCAGTCTCCGCCACACCTTTAAGCAAAGCTGGTGGCCAGGAGGGACTCTGGGCTTTCCTTCCCCTCCAGCACAGCTGGGTAGAACCAAACTGGACCTGTATTTGGGACCACACAGAGGAGCCAGAAGGGTTCTGCAAGGTCATACAGCTTTCTGTCTCCTCTGGCTGGCAATGGTGAGGGATTAAAGCCTCCAGGCCACCTCCCGTGATCTCCACTCCACTGTTACAGCCCGTTCAGGTGGAGCTCCAGCCCCACGGGGCAGCTCAAGGGCAGAAGGGCTTGGGGAGGAATCTGAGAGGAGCTCAGCAGCATTGCTCCTCAGGGTGATGGGGGAGCAGGAGCTGGTGGTAGCCCTTGTCCCTCTGCTCCCTTCCCCACCCAAGCTGCTCTGGCTCTGCAGGGAGTCTGTGCCTGGGCTCTAAACCCGGCCCCAGGCTGGTGGGGATGAGCAGTGCCTGCCTGGGGAAGGCTGGATCCTCTGAGAGCTGACTCCTTGCACAGCCATGCTCAGGCACTGCCCGTGGGGACATGGTGCCAGTTACACGTGTTCTGGAAACACAGCAGAGGGGGTTTTACCCAGATGTGTCTGAAATCCTGGACTCGGTAATACACTGGAAATGGAGGATGCTAAGGAAGCTGTTGTCAAGCCCAGCGTGGTGTTCACCTTCATGTCCCCATGCCTCACACCTCCATCCACCATCGGGACTCGGTAATACACTGGAAATGGAGGGTGCTAAGGAAGCTGTTGTCAAACCCAGCCTGGTGTTCACCTCCGTGTCCCCGTGCCTCACACCTCCACCCACCATCACCCGGGGTGCCTCCCAGTGCCCAGACTTCCCGACCTCTCAGTCTGTGGTTCTGCGTGGTGGTAGCAGGTGACAGCAGCGTATTTACAACCAAACTCAACAGGAGCCAATTGCACTTTGTTGGCGAGGACTTGTTGCAGCTCACGTTGCTGCAGGCCCGTCACCAGGCCAGGGGGGAGGTCACCCTGGGGCTGCGCTGGCTCTCGCCGACCTGCACGTCGCTGAGGGCCCGCTGCAGGGAGAGAGCAAGGAGCAGGAGCTGAGCAGCAGGCCCGGGCAGCTGCTGTGCCCAGGGAGGATGTTTCAGTGGTGCTGGCCACTGCAGGCTTCATCCTGCCCCAGTTTCCCCCTGGACGACTCTGTCCATGCACCTCCCTTGTGGTGCTGACCCAGCCTTCATTAACCAAGAAAGTCAGACCATGGCAGCATCTGCTTTACTGCCCATGGGGCTGGTGCTTGGGCCACCAGCCCTCACCTCAGCCTCCTGCACCAGCCAGACAACTTGGACATTAGAAAAACTGCATTTTACAGATACTCGGGTACCCCTGCTCCCAAAAAGCTCATCCTCATTCCAGAGCTCACATGGAAGTAAAACACTCCACTGACATCTAGGAAATCCTTTGCTGCCTGGCTTTGAAAAGTGCAACTCACCTCGAACTTGCTCATGAATTCTGCAAAAATGCCAAAGAAAGCTTCAGAAGTTGTCATTTTGGAGTCTTCCCCGAAGAAGGACAGGACCTTGCTGAATTCCTCCATGGCCTTGTGCTGCAGGTCATCCAGGGATCGCATGGCAGGCTGGGCACTCTCCAGGAACGACTGAGAGAAGCAGCTTAAGGAGAATCAGTGGTACCGTGGGGCTGGTGCAGACCAGAACCAGTTCTGCTCAGCAGGTGATGCTGCTGGTTTTCATCTCAGGCCTGGGAGGGGACCTGCTGCCAGCACAGGCTGTGGCCACAGGCGGAGGGTGCCCGCTGCCCCGCTCAGCTGTGCCCAGCAGCACTTCCCTGGAGGGATGGATGGCTCAGGAACTTTTCCATCCTTGTGGCACTGGTTTTCTGCCACACAGAGGCGTGTGAACCCCTGCTCACCACAGAAACTGTTTCCCATGCTGGCTAAGAGTGAGTGGGAGCGTGGAGCTTTCCCCCATGCTCTCACCAAGTGCTGAGATGGTCCTTTCTTACCACCAGACACGGCCCTGCTGCTTACCAAGGAGGCATAAAGACAATTAAATGGTTTTACTCAAGGGCAGTAAGTCACGTTGGTCATTTTGCCCCTTTTACAGAAGGATACAGTCATCACAATTGCAAATCTGTCCTCTGGGGTAGCTGGCATGTTGTGACAGGCCATCTGTATGTCACTGACGGTGGTGTGCATGTCCTTCAGGTCAGCTGTCAGGGTTCTCTGGTTCACTGCAGGAGAAGAGAGGAGTCAACAGTGTCAGGAGATCTGGGTCTGGCTGCTTCACACAGCAAAGCAAGGTCAGCAGGCGTGGGCCATCAGTCAAGGTGGCTCAGGTGCCTACATGGCTCTGCACAACCTGCCCACACTGTCCAGGGCACGGTGGGCAACCAGACCTTCCCACTGGGCTCCAGCATGTTTCCAGCCACCGTTGCTGGGTGCTCGGGCCAAGAGATGCCAAGAACCTCAAAAGGAGCCTGGGATGTGCCAGGAGCATGCAGGGCTCAGCAGCATGAGGTCAGTGATAGATACACAGGTACCTGACCTGGGAGGAGGACACAGGGCGTGCACAGGACAGCGGGACAAGGGGCAGTGCCCAGGCTGCCCTCTGTGCCATCCCAGTGTAGCACCAGCAGGCAGGGGGGTGCTGAGCTGTTTGGGCTCCTGGCTGCCGTGGGTGGCCAAGCCCCAGCTCTCCTGGGGGCGGTGGAGGAGCTGAGCTGCAGCATGCAGGGGTCACACCCTGCAGCTCCCACGCGCCGTGGCCGGTACCAGAGGGGAGCTGGGCAGCCCTGGAGGGCACACGGGCTGACCCGGGCAGAGAGGGGCAGGGGCTTGGGCAGCAGGGAGCCCTCGGAGACAGGAGTGTTTAACTGTCAGGCCAGGTACAAAGTCCAGCCAGGAAAGCTGCAGGGACAGACCTTCATCAAGTGGAAATTTACGTCTCCAGGCCTGAACTTTCTCCTTTATTTCACCACTGTAGCACCAATTCCCAAGGGAATTACTCACAGACAGCAGGGGACGGGGTGGGAGGAGGATGCAGCCCATGCTTTCCACGTGGCCAGCCTGCTGTGACACCAGCAGCACCCGCGGAGGGGTGACAACCCCAGCAGCTATGGGACATTTTTCAGCCACAGCCCATGAAGCTGTAGTGTCCTCAGCCAGCATGGCACAGCCACGGCTGGACTGGGAACCCCCAGGAGAGGGACACTGCACGCCCAGTGCCACCCGGGACCACAGGCTGCAGCAGTGCTGCTGGGCACCCTGCACACCGGGGTGGGAGGAGCCCAGGCTGGGCGGAGCCATCCTGGCACTCACCCCTCTTGCACCTACAAGATATCTCTGAACTTGGGAACCACTTTTTCCAGTCAGAAGGAATGTTTGGGTCAGGGTCAGAGCCTTGTCTAAGCACGCCGATAGGACAGATGGGACCTCCCCTGCCTCTAAGCTCATCCCTTCCTAGCCCCACCCTCTCAGCTCAGGACCATTCCTCACTTGTTTGGGCCACAAGCTTGCTCATGCCAACGCCGTGCAGCTCATGACTGATTCTAGACCCCACAAAAGCAAGAGGCAGGGCGAGGAGACAAGGAGCTGGTGGATGCTTTTGCTCATTTACCTTTGGCAGCGAGCGGCACCGTAGGAAGATCCTTGGCAAAGCCCAGGAGCTCTGGGAAATGTTGGCTAAGTGATTTGGCAAGAATGTGCAGGAAGGTGGATTTCCCATCAACAGTCTTGGTTGTGTTCAGCTACGGCAAAGCAAAACAAGTGAGGAGATTCCTGTGCAGGGGGTTTGCCAAGCCCCCTGATGCACAGAGCTCCTCTGCTGCTCGGCTCCCCCCGTGCTCACGTGCGTGGTGATCCCCAGCCACGCTGCCTGGATTAATGTTTAAACCAGACCTTTAATGTTTACACAGCACCTTACGCCCAGATTAGTGGCGTCGAGATGCTAAGCAACACCTCCCTCCCCCTGGGGCTGTCCCCCACCCCTCAGGAGTCCCACAGTGACCCACGTGGGATAGAAGAGCTCCGTTTTCTTCCACCCCACAGCCAGTAGT
>NW_008626788.1:9349-9609 GCF_000691845.1 Merops nubicus | reverse complement strand
CCAGATCCGGATCCTCCCGCTGTCCCGCTTCCCCCGCGCCCCCCTCGCCCACGCTCGTTGCTTCTC
Source organism: Merops nubicus (assembly GCF_000691845.1). Classification (NCBI taxonomy): domain Eukaryota; kingdom Metazoa; phylum Chordata; class Aves; order Coraciiformes; family Meropidae; genus Merops; species Merops nubicus. Next base: position 9,543 of record NW_008626788.1, on the reverse strand, counting down.
TTGGGGTCTGGGCTCCAAAGCCAAGGAGTTATTTATTCCTGCTCGCTGCTGGGTTCTCAGGGGTGGTTTTGCAGCTCATTTGGAGGCTTTGTCACGCTGCAGCCCTGCTCCCCGGGAGGGTTCCGTTTGGCCCCGGCTGCTGCAGGGACAGAAACGCCTCTCCTGAAGTGCCCAGGGTCAGGGAGAGGACACCC
>NW_008626788.1:8365-9309 GCF_000691845.1 Merops nubicus | reverse complement strand
TGGGGCTGGTGGTCACCGCTGAGGGCTCGGGTCTCATGCTGGTTCTCCCAGCAGACTCATGGCAGCCTTGGGGGACAAGGAGCTTTGTGGCTCTGGGGCAGTGACCATGAGCACCAATCCTTTTTTGTCATTTTTTGCAGTCCCGTGTCGGGGTGGGTCAGGGTGGTGCCACACGTGGGCTTGCCCTGCTCTGGACCTGCCCTGTGCTGCTGGCCTGTGAATGGCAGCACAGGCTGCAGTAAAAATAGAAAAGCAATTTAACACCTTTTAAATTAACCAGACAAGCTTTAAAGGGTGATGGAGCTTTATCCCAAACCTGTTCTGTCTGCACAGGGCTGGAAATGGTGGAGGGTCTAGAAGAAAAGTCTTAGGAGGAGCTGCTGAGGGGACTGGGGTTGTTTAGTGTGAAGGAGCTCAGGGGAGACCTTGTTGCTCTCGGCAGCTTCCTGAAAGGAGTTTGGATCCAGGGGGGTCTGACTCGTAAGGATGGAGTGATAGGACAAGAGGAAATGGCCTCGAGTTGCCCCAGGGGAGGTTTAGGTTGGATATTAGGAAAATTTCTTCACTGTGATGGTTGTCAAGGCCTGGCCCAGGCTGCCCAGGGAATCACCAGCCCTGGAGGGGTGTGGGGGCTGTGTGGATGTGGTGCTGAGCCACAGGGCTTGGCAGTGGACTGAGCTGGGGTTGGTTCATGAGTTTGGACTTGATCTTAAAGGTCTTTTCTGACCTAAACAGCTCTGATTCTGTGAAATCATGGGGGATGTCCTCATCCTTTTGCACCCACCAGGCTCCCCTTTCCCCACGGGCCTTCTCCTGCCTGTGTGCAGCACAGGAGGCTCAGCCTGGGCCTCGCTGGGGCTCCTGCTTCTGCAGGTGAATGTCTCAGACCTGCAGTTTTGCCCCGTGCAAGACCTCACCTGTGAGACCCACACACCAAGGCTCTC
>NW_008626788.1:6403-8264 GCF_000691845.1 Merops nubicus | reverse complement strand
CCCAGGAACCACAGCAGCTCCCGGGGGCAGCTCTCCCTGCGTGGGCTGAAACCACAGCCTGCTGGTTCCACAGGTCTGGGCTGGGATGTTTAACACCCTTGCAGGGCAGCCAGGCTCAGCGTGCTGAGCAAGGGGCTCGGCCTCTGCTGCAGCTTTGCCTCTGTCTGTGGAGGGATTGGGAAAGCCAGATTTTGTGGCACACCAAAAAAGAGGCACTGACCTTCGAGGAAAGGCCCTGGAAATAAGAACTTCTGAGGGAGAGGGGAATGGCAACGTGGGACACAGAACATCCCAGCTCAGCAGGGACTGCATGAGGAGCGTTTGAGTCTGGCTTCAGAGGGGCTGTGGTCTGGGCTTGGGGGAGGGGAAGAGCCTGAGCTGAAAAGCAGCAGGTTTGGGGGTTGTTGGAACAACCTGCCAGGAAATCTCCCTGGGTGCAGGGGATGCTCCCCAGCCAGCAGAGCCATGTGGGTGCTGGGGCTGGAGCTGCTCAGGGGGACTTGGCACCAGCCTTGTCTTCCAGGATTTTCAGCTGCTCCTGGCTGAAAAAGGGAATCCAGTTGCCTGGAATGTGGGTGGTTCCCCACGGCAGGCAGAGCTGTGGCTGTGCTGGGCAGAGGCTTTGCTGAAGGCAGCTGTGGTCGGGGGGTGGCTCCTCCTGGCTCACCTGCCTGGGGTTTGTACTCTTCTGGGTTCATTCTTTGCTTCCCTGGCTGTTGGGAGCTGAAGCTTGAGGTCCTGTGTGTGAGGAGGGGTGAAGGGCTGTAAGACACCTCTGGTCTTGGCTTTAATCTGAATCTCCTGGGCTTTTAGCTGCTTTTTCCCCAGTCTGGGGTTGACAGGAGTGAGACTTGAGGGTGTCGGGAGCCCTTTAATGGGTGCTGGGGCTCAAACCCCATCAGTGCAGGATATGTTTAGATGAAGAGAGTGGTTTGCTGCTTTGGGTTCTACACCACACATCTTCCACCCCTGCTGGGGAGCCTTCCAAGGGAGCAGGGCTGGGGGGCTGGGGTGTTGGACCTGTGTGGTGATGGGGCCTGGGGCAGCATCCCACGCTTGAGTCCTGCTCCAGAAGTGCTCCAGAGAATGCTGCCAGGAGAAGCCACGTCAGCCCCACCTCTGGCATCAGGTGGGGTGCTGGATGTGGGGGCAGCTGGCTGGGGGCCCGCTTTTTTCTGGTGGCCAGCTCTCTGGCCAGGGGAGGTGCATCCCAACAGCAGCTCTGAGCTCAGTGGCTGCTCCCCCCCACCCCCAGGGTGCCACTGTCCCCCACTGCTGGCCAGGATGCACTTGGAGAAGAGAGGTGGCACCTCTAGGTCCTGCAGGGTCTCCAAGGGCTGCTGGGGAGGTAGAGAAGAGATGCTGGTGGAGATGCTAAGGGGAAAGCAAAGGGATTTTGTTCCAGTGTGTTTTTGCTGGTCTGGCACCTGCCTTTTGGTAACTCTAGATGTGCCTCTTGCATGGGGTCTGCAAGGCCAGGATGGGGTGGGAGGTGGGCATGGCTCCTGGTACTGGATGGTTGCTCTGCCTCCAGATGCAGAGTCTGGGCCCTCCACGGTGCCTCTGGTGCTCCTGAGCTGAGTGATGCAGGAGGTGGTGGTGTTTTCTTCCCAGGGAGAGGGTTCTCCATGGATCTGGCAGAGGAGGAGCTGGCTGGGACACGGTCTTGACTTGCAGCTGTGAGCTCTGTAGTGTGAGCCAAGAAGAAATGGATAGTGTGTTTTTTCCAGGATCATAGAGTGATGTGAGCTGGATGGGCCTTTAAAGCTCAGCTAGTCCAGATCCCTCACCATGAGCAACCAGAGCAACACATCCCCAACTAGAGCAGGGTGCTCAGGAACACATCCAACCTCCCATGCGA
>NW_008626788.1:3769-5963 GCF_000691845.1 Merops nubicus | reverse complement strand
CCCAGGTCCTGCTCCTTGGTCTGCTCCCCAGCCCGGGCTGACTGTGGGGGTTGCCCCCACCCAGGGGCAGGACCCTGCACTTGGCCTGGTGGCACCTCAGGAGGTTCACAGGGTCCCACTTCTCCAGCTTGTGCAGGTTGCTGTGGAATCCTGTCCCTCAGGCTTGCCAGCTCTGCCACTCAGCTTGGTGTCATCTGCACACGTGGTGAGGTTGCCCTCAATCTGTGGCACTGATGAAGATAAGAAACAGTCCTGGTCCTAATATGGACCAGTGATACCCAAGGGAGAGTCCTGTTGTCCAGAGTAGAAACATAAGCAGGTGGGAAGGACCTGACCAGGGTCATCCAGGCAGGCAGTGGCACCACATCCCCCCTGCCTGGCAAGAATCCCCAAACAGGCTTGGTGAGGGGCAGCGTGTCCCAGAGCCACGAGCTGGTCCCCTCAGGGGCTCCAGGATCCAGCCTGGGGCTGCAGGTTCACACCATGGGGGGATGTCCCAGCAGAAGAGTCAGAGCTGCATTGCTGTCCTCAGAACAAGGGTTTGTGAGACCTTTGTGAACCCTGAGGGGCTCTGGGGATGCCAGGAGAGGGACCAAGCCTGGGGGGATACTCTGAGCCACCCTGGAGTCCTGGTGGGGAACCCAAAGTAAAGGAGTAGAGAAGCATCTTGGCTTTCCACAAGGCTTCTGGGATGTTTACAGGAACAAACATGGGAAAACAGAGTCACAAGGGAAGGAAAAGGGCCCATTGTGTGGGTGTCATCTGCCAGGTGAGAGCACTGCTGGCTCCTCCAGAACACAGACAGTCCTTGGATCCCCCACAGCATAACCCAAGGTCCAGGCATAGCAAAGAGCTGTAATTAAGTGTTGTAATTAGTTTGTTTTTTTTTTAATTAAAGAGCACAAAGTTTGAAAGCAGCCCCAGAAATGTAAACAGCACTAAGACCATGACCAGGCTGGACAGGGCTTTGAGCAACCTGGTCCAGAAGATGTCCCTGCCCAAGGCAGAGGCTTGGAGCTGGGTGATCTCTGAGTCCCCTCCCAGCCCAAAGATTTCAAAGTTAATGGGTAGCATGAGCCTTGAGCAGCCTGGCTTGGAGAATTTTGGTCTTTCAAAGCAGGGCAGCCTTGGAGATTGATCCAGCTTTGGAGAATTAAGGACTGCCAGCCTGGGGTGAGCTCAGCAGGGGCTTTAATTCTCTGCCTGGCCCTTACAGCAACTGCTGGTCTCTGTTGTGGTGCCCCTGGTCTGAGAGGTCCCATTTGGCTGTATCCCCACTCTGTTGACTCTTCAGCAGTTGTCCTTTACCCTTGTGGCCAAGCCAGGGGCTGCTGGAGGAGGTGTGGTGGGACTCCATGTCCTCGTGTGCTCTGTGGAGGCCTGAGGGAGGAGAACAGGCAGAGCTGGGCCAGGTGTGAGCTCAGAACTCATACCTGTGCCTGCTGGACCTGGGGGTGGGTGTTCCTGCAGCACAGGCTCTGTGGGCTCAGAGCTGTAGCAGAAGTCCACCAGCTGCAGCCTCGTGAGAGGTTTGTCCTCGTCCCCAGCTTTCTCCTCTCTTTCCACTGCCTAGTTCTCCATTTTTCTTGTTCTGTTTTTCTTTTCAATGGAAGAACCCAACACAGTCCTTGTTTCCTCTAAGCCTGGAGAAGGTCCCAGCACTGCTTTAGCTCTGGGCTTCCTCACCCCTGCTGTTTGGGTCTTGCCATTGTGCAGATATTTATCTCCTAGTTAACTGCTTCTGAGGAGGAGCAGCTTCAGCAGGTGGAGTTGTTGGTTTCTGACTGTGGTGTCCTCTTCACAGCCCTGGAGAAAGGGGAAGGGTTTCACTTCAGTTCTACCAGTGGTTCTACCTGCTGGGGTCTTCCCCCATATCACACACAGAGACCTCTCAGCTGGCCCTCAGACTCTGTGGTGACTCTGGCAGTTGTCCTGGACCTCCTGGTCCCTCCAGCAGCCACTTTCTCCCATGGTCTTGCTCTGGGTCTGTGGCCACTCCACCCCCTCAGTGGTGGCTGCTCACTCACCCATGCTTGCTCTGGTTGCTCCATGAGGGACAAGTGGCTTTGAACCCTGGTTTGGAGGTTGGTTGCTGGTGCTGAGAGCCCCAGACACACACAGAGGATCATCACAGACTGGCTGAGGCTGGAAGGGACCCCCGAGATCCTCCAGTCCAAACTCCAGCCATGGGCAG
>NW_008626788.1:633-3746 GCF_000691845.1 Merops nubicus | reverse complement strand
CAGGGCCTTCAACACCTCCAGGGGGGGGCATCCACAGCTCTCTGGGCAATCCAGTCCAGAGTCTGGGCACCCTCGTGCTGAAGAACTTCTTCCTGAGATCCAGCCTAAACCTGCTCCCCTTCAGTTTGAACCATTTCCCCTGGTCCTGTCTCTGGACACTCCTGTGCCAAGTCCCTCTCCAGCCTCCCTGGGGGTTCCCTTCAGGTGTTGGAGGCAGCTCTAAGGTCCCCCCGGAGTCTTCTCTCCCCCGGGCTGAACAACCCCAGTGCCCTCAGCCTGTCCCCAGAGCAGAGATGCTCCAGCCCCGGGATCATCTCTGTGGCCTCCTCTGGACTCTTTCCAGCAGATCCATGTCCCTTTGATGGTGGGGACACCAGAGCTGGACACAGCATTCGAGGTGGGGTCTCCCAAGAGATGGGATCCTGGGATGCATCAAGAGGAGTGTGGCCAGCAGATCAAGGGACATGCATGCAGAAGGTGGAGACCCTCACCCAAGGGAACACCACTAAACCATGTCCCAAAGTACCAAGTCTAGCTGGGTTTTAGACCCCTCCAGGGATGTGCATCTCTGCCTCAAACAGGGTGTTGGGTCACCACAGCCCCAGTGACACCTTCCAGGGTGTTTTGGGCTGTGGTGTGGTGCTGAAGAAGCAAAAACATCTGAAGGATTTTTCCCTTTCATCTGAGAAACCTTGTTCTTAGGAAAGAATAAGCTTCAGTGATACCATGCTCTAAAAACCAAGAAGCTCCATCTCAGGGAGCTGGATGAACCCATCCTGGAGGGCGTGGGCTCCTGGAGAGCCTGGCTCCTGGGCCTTACGGGCACCTCTGGTCCCAGCAGCATCTCCTTGGCTGCAGGGTCAGCTGGTGTGTGTGTGTGGCCTGGCTGCTGTCCACAGGCCTGTCACCAGATCCCATTTTTGCTCCTGAGATGGGCTGGAGGGGGCAGGGGGGGTTTGAAACCAAAGCATGGTGAGGATCTGGGGCAGAGGTCGGGGTTGTCCCCACACCAGACCAGTGTGGCTCTTCCTCCTTGCTGCCAGCCCTGCAGCAGCTCCATCCCTCCTGGCAGCTCCTCTGCCCAGGCCTCTGGGTTCCCTGGCAGGGCTGGGCTGTGCTCGGGGACAGCCCTGTCCCCTCCAGTGCCTTCTGCAGGGCTCCATGCCATGGGCCTGGCTGGGCTCCAGTTGGGTGTTTCCCATCTGAGTGGGACTCGTGTCCCTTGGTGGGACCCTCCTGGTGGTGGGAGATGTGCTGGGGGGTCAGAGCAGGGCTGCTCCTCTTCAGGTGTGTGAGGCTCCTGGAGGAGCAGCAGCTCTGCAGGGGAAGGTCCCAGCTGGCTGGTGCTGCCCTGTGCCAGGCAGGGAGGGGGGCACTGAGGGGTGAAACCCCCACGTCCCTCTGGGCTGCAGCCTGGGCAGGGTTCCCCAGGGGCTCAGCAGGACCAGGGCTGGGTGCTGCTGGGGTGGTCCAGGCACAGGTAGGAGATGTCCAACCTGGGACACGTGGGGCCTCTGGTCCCTGTTCTGGTGGAGATGTGACTTCACAGGAGAGCAGTTTTGGTGCTGCTCTCTCCAGTCCCTGGCTGGTTTGTGAGCACTTGTGGGGACTCCGGGCTGCAAAACATCCAGCAGGGATGGATGGAGAGCAGGTCACAGCAGAGGGGTGTCCTGTGGCAGGACAGAGTGGCACCTGCCTGGGCATGGCCAGGAGCAGGCTTGGCACACTGCTTGCCAGAGCTGGGGGTGCAGCCTGGGGCTGAGGTTGTGTCTCAGCCTGTGCCAGGGTGCTGGCCATGCAGGGGACAGTGGCTGGAGTGGTGGGTGATGTGGGGACCACGTGGCAGGGGATGAGGCTCAGAGTGAGCTGGGGGCACTGCCTGCCCCTGCAGGAGCTGGCTCCTGGCCACCTCTCCCAGTAAACCCAACTGGGAAGGTCATTTGACTTCCAGGCAGGGTGCTGGGGAGACCCTGGCGAAACCAGCCATGAGGTGGAGCCTGTGAAGTCCTGATCTTACCCCAGAGTCCATCTTACCTGCAGGGATTTTTGTGTTGCTCAGAGGAACCCTTCCTGGCATCACTTTCCATCCCCTTCCCAAGCCATCAGTGTGGCTGGGTGTGATCTCCAGGGTCAGCATGGATGCAGTGTCCATTGTGTAACAACATTTTGGGGAAAGATGTCTCCAGAGAAGGTTTTGCACTCTGTAGTGTGGCTGGGGGCTCATCTCTGCTCTCCCTGCAGCAGGGCTGTGCAGTGCTGGTCCCTGGAGGCAGCTGAAGCTGTGACAAAGGCATTCGGTGGCCAGGACAGTTGGAGAGGGAAGATGGGACACCACATTAGACTGGATCTCAGGAAGAAGTTCTTCAGCACGAGGGTGCCCAGACTCTGGACTGGATTGCCCAGAGAGCTGTGGATGCCCCTCCCTGGAGGTGTTCAAGGCCTTGAGCAACCTGGTCTGGTTGAGAGGTGTCCCTGCCCATGGCTGGGGGTTGGACTGGATGATCTCTGGGGTCCCTTCCAGCCTCAGCCAGTCAGTGACTCTGTGCTATTGCTGCCATTCCAAGCTGGTAAGGCTTTAGGAGAGAAGCTGGTGCAGGAGGAGCTCAGCCTGTGCAGTGTGAAGATGCTGCTGCAGGTTCCAGGACAGCAGGGACCACGTGCAGACAGTCCTGGAACGTGACATGCCATGTTCCCAGCCTGGCCTCTTTTGGACAGCACGAGTGGTTTTGTGTTGGCCCCTTGGCCACGGGCAGCCTGGAGGCTGGTGCTGTGCTGTGGGAAGGATTTGGGGCAGGCAGCAAGACTCTGGTTTGCTCCTGGAGGTGTTCTTGCTCCCATTTGCTGTGGGGGAAAGCAGAGGTGACTCCTGGCTCCTGCAGCCCATCCCTGCCTGGGAGAAGAGCCATCAGAGGGGAATGTGTCCCAGGTTGCTCTTGCACAGCCAGCAGCCCCCATGATGTGGTCCTGGACCCCTGATGGAGGAGCCTGCAGGTGCCAAGAGCTCTTCAGCAAATCCTCTCTACTCGATCCTCTGGTCAGAGACTGATAATTCCTTAAAACATGGCTCCTGAAGCCAAATTCTGTGTTGAACCTCAGTCTGCTGGAGACATCCC
>NW_008626788.1:0-600 GCF_000691845.1 Merops nubicus | reverse complement strand
GGGGGATTCTGCCTGCTTCCCCTCCTCTGCCCCCACACCCTTCCCTGTCTGTCCCCAGTGTGGTTTCTGGGTGCCCTGTGACTCGGGGGCCCCTTGGCTGCTGGGCTTTGCTGATGACTGCCAAAAGGGAAACGAAAAAGGGAAGCAACACGTGTTGCAGAACCATTGGAAGAGGTCAGGAGAGCCCTGGGGACACGCTGGGTCTGGAGGAGCCCTTGGCTCAGCAAGGCATAAAATTCTGCTTATCAGAGAAAGGCATCAGCTGCCTTCCCTTTTTGAGGTTTGCATTAACTGAAAGAAACCCCAGGAAAATCCTAGAGCCACTGAGATTTTAAGCCAATAAAGAGTTGCTGGGATGGGTTTTGGCCGTGGTGGTTCCTGCAGGTTTCTGGCACCCACAGCCAAAAGTCCCTGGTTGTCACAGCCCCTCCCCCCTGGCTGCCCTGGCATCCTGCAGCCTTTTGAAGGCTGAGGAGGTGAAGGTGGTTTGAGTCCTGGTGGGGCTGCCTGCCAGGCAGCTGGGGGCAGAGGGGGAAGGGCTGTGGCAGCTCCTGCCCCAGGGATGCCACATCTCTGCTGGGACCACCTGGAACATAGAAT
>NW_008626787.1:0-4424 GCF_000691845.1 Merops nubicus | reverse complement strand
GCCTCATTTGCAGTGTTTGCTTCCCTTTTTTGAGGGAAAAAAAGTCTTGGAATTTGGTTTCCAATGAGAGTATTTACGATTGTGTAAAGGGAAGCCTGCTCCCTTTGCTTTTACTGGGGGTGCTGAGCCTGGAGCAAAGAAAGCTGAGGGGAGACTTTCTGGCTCTCCACAGCTCCCAGATAGGAGGCTGGAGGGAGGTCAGGGTCAGCCTCTTCTCACAGGGAACAAGTGACAGGACATTACATGGGCAGCACCATGCTCAGAAAAATTTACATCCCCAAATCCCACCCACACAGCAGTCACCAGACAAACTGCTCAAGCTCCCAAAGTCTTGCAGCAGGTTGATTCCCTGGGCCACCCCACCTCTCTCCTTCACAGATAGTTTTTTTTTCTCCTTAACTCCTCTCTAGCTCTAGCTTGTGGTAAATTACAGCTCAGGAAGATGTGTGCCAGGAGACTGCAACCACTTGTTTAAAGAGGTGAAATAAACAGTGAGCATTTGCCAAAGTACTCCCACCACTTGGAGCAGTTAATTTTTGAGGACATTCAGTGCCAGACTGGTAGGCTGAAGGGGAAAGAGAAGGAATAGGAGAACAAAACATTTCCTGTAAGCATTTCTGAAATTTTTATCACAGTTGCACTGAGGTATTCAGAGCCCTTTCATTTCTCTCTGAAATGACATGGAGAAAGATGGCATCTTTCCTTAAAAACCCAAACAAAGTAGGAAGTCAGAAGAAACCTGGAAAATAAAGAGGTGCTTCTTCAGCCACCACTGACTTCAGTAGGAACTGGATATGCTTAATGAGAACTGGGAAAAGCCCCTGACAACCAATACTAGATAAAAATTGTCAAAGTATTTAAAAACATTACATTGTCAACAAAAGTGAAAATTAGGAGTGTAAAATCATGATTTCAAACACTGAGAGGCTGCAAGAGGTGAAGAACAAATAAAACATGAGAAAGTTCATCAACAGCATACCAGAGGAATCTTACAAAGCTTTATTAAATAATACAAACGATTATTTACATCCTAACAGTCAACTTTTAGTAATACCAGCATGTAAAGCACAACTTTTCTGAAACTAGCCAACACATAGCAAGACTCAATATAACGGCATGTAACAATGCTGCTTTTTTCTAACCCTGCATGAAACTGGAACTGTATGCCAGAAACTGTGTGCCACTCCTCCGACTGTCTGCCCGCAGAGTTCTGTGCACAGTGTATTCTGCATGAAATACTGTTCTTTAAACTAGAACAATTGCAATCACTTTTGTTATGGTCCTTAGGAGAGTTCAGGCACCTGGAATATTATTCACAGTTATAACTGTGATATTGGTTACATGTAAACAAACCCCTTATCTGATAGCTGCAAAACACTGCTTATGGATTAATAGTCACTGTGATTACAATCCTCAAAGGACTCCAACTGAGATACTTTTTCTATTCTCAGGGAAGTATTTCAGGACTAAGAATTGGAACTGATTTTTCTTCTCATCTGTTTAAAATTGATTTGGAAGGAAGCTCCTGTCAACATACCTCACTGTCATCCTGTTTAGAAAGCAAAATACACCTGAGCACATGGTGATCAACTGTCTGGCTTAGCAGGGTACTTTTGAATGTAGCCAGAATTGTGCATTTTATACCTCTGCCAGTCAAGAAAAAAAAAAAAAGCCAACAACCCCCCACCCATCAATACTTAGGCAATTAAATGCTACACTGTATGTTACACAAATGAGCGCTTACTAGTAGGATGTCTCGGTACAAACCTTCCAAAGTCTGCTCGTTCCAGTCATATCTCACTCTGTGTGAAATAAGCCACTTAGACTCCAGTGCACCAGGTGACTACTGGTAACAAAAGGAGGCTCAGTTTCCATGGACGTACTTCTGTGTGTGAAATGACCTATATAAATGTACTGTATTTATATCAGAACACAGGTAAAATAATGGCCTTCAATTAAAAATATTTAGTACCAGAAGAAAGGCCCTCTTAGAAGGCACATGCTTTCACATTCCAAGTCCAGAAAAAGTGCTTACAGTGAAAAGGAAGGAATACTGCAGTTGTACTCAAAGGAAGCAGTGCTCAGACAGTTACGGGTTTTGTTGTGGTTGTAAAAAATCTCCAAATTGTTCACAGTGGTTCCAGCATTCCTAATGTTAAACCAGCAAATTATAGTGCTGAATCACATTGTAAGGCTAAACATAAGAACACTTACCATTGCAGTGCATTCCTGAGGCTTTGGAACTCAAAATAAAAAAACTAGTTTTTTTAAATATACAACCCTTCATGTTTTTGGCTCATCTTTAACCTGTTTTTCTATTTCCCTTTTTTAAAAAGTTCATTAAAAAAAAGTTAATTTTTACAAAAAGTAAATAAAAAACTTTTATCACTGTCACTTAGACATAACTTGTAGCTGCTTGAGGAGTGCAAGAAAGCCAGCTTAGCACAAACACTGCATTGTCCAGTCACCTTTGTCAGCTGAGCTTAGAACAGCAGATAAAATAAGTTTTAAAGAACTGAAGCACAGACTTAAAAAAAAAAAGAAAATAAATCAAAGAGCTCTAAATATATAAAAAAAGAAATTCTGAAGCGAGTTACATTCAGGAGATCACTTGAATTATATTGAAACTGTGAAAGTTCCTAAATTTGCTGTTGTTCAAGGCACTGATGATTTATTGGTGTTTGTTTCCCAGCCCCAGCGCATGAAGCCGAGTCCTGCTGTTGCTAACAGGAACCATAATCAGTGCTCCAGAGCGAGGATGATGGGGTGGTGTTCCTGCTGGAGGACTGAGAACTGAAGGAGAGCACAGGTGATGCAGAGAAACCTAAAACACAAGGGATAAGGAGAAAAAAACCCAAACAATCACACTCAGGAGTGGTGGGAGAAGTAAGAAACAAATAACAGCTGTTGATCATCTGCTGGAACACCTGGCAAGGGAGTCTAATGAGCCATTCAAAGTGAAATAGCCCTTTTAGCTCACTGCCTATCGAAAAGATACATTCTAAGTATCAAAATCTTCTAGGTCTTCCTAGAAGGACTTGAATTAACAATTAAGTCCTCTGAGGGAAGCACAACACATTTCATCTCTGCAAATAACTTTGTTTGATTTTGACTTATTTTATCTGAAGCATGTGCTTTACAAATAGGACTGCTGCTCACCCTGACTTAAATACATCTGTAATAATGTGAGTTTTGCTTTAACAGCCACTGTTGATTACAAACCTTCCAAGCAAATGAGTATTTTTTGTACATGTCTGAGAGTTTGATTCTGCAACACTGCAAACAAGTAAAACAGGGAATAAATGTGATGTGAAAAAAACTGATATAACATGACTGCATGATCAAAAGCAGCAAAGGAACAAACTACTCCCAGAGTGACACAACTAGAATCATAGAATCATAGAATTATCAAGGTTGGAAAAGACCTCTGAGATCATCAAATCCAACCATCAACCAAACACCACCATGAGCACTCAGCTGCGTCAGCAAATGCCACATCCCCATGTTTTTTGAACCCCTCCAGGGATGGGGACTCCAGCACCTCCCTGAGCAGCCTGGGCCAAGGCCTCACCACTCTGCCAGGAAGGACATTCTTCCTCATATCCAATCAAAACCTCCCTTGGCACAAATTAGGCCCATTGCCTCTCATCCTATTGCTGGTTGCTTGGGAGAAGAGACCAACCCCCACCTCACTCCAGCCTCCTGTCAAGGAGCTGTAGAGAGTAAGCCTTCTTAAGTAACTAAGTCTTCTATAGACCTGTGTCCTTTGCCCTTCCCTGGCTCTCCCAGCAGCCCCCTGGGATTTCTAGGAACTGGCCCAGGACTTGTTGTAGTATAATTCAGCATACAGGCTCTCTCACAGTCACACCTCCCCACGTTCCTACTCAAACACAACAGCCAGGCTTGCCCATTAATGCATTTACAGCTGAGTAGCAGCTGCTTACTGTTCTGGCTGTGCTGAGGAGCTGTCCTTGGGGTAAAGGCTGGATGGTTGTGCTGTTCTTTTGGGCAGAAAACTGCATGATAGGCTGCAAGACATTGGAAAAAAAAAATAAATGAGAAAAAAAAAAAAACAACACACTCCTCACCCCCAAAAAATCAAAATCATTTCACATGGAAATTATGACATTTTATCTTACAGCTAGTGTGTGGTAAGAAGTTATGGAAGAAATACTTCTGTAATCTTTCTTTCTCTTACCTATAATCATAACAGCTGTCCCTGCTAATAGTGCAAAAAGCGTGAAGAACATTACTTGATAAGAATCAAGAAAGTGCTGGAATAGACTGGCTCCATCTGTAGAATTGATTAAAAAGAAACAAAATTGAGTGAAAAGAGCATCTTCTCCAATCTGCTTTAGGAGTTAACAGTTCCTAACTCAAACTGAAATTAACAAAAGAAGGTTTTTACTTATAGTAAATAAGTG
>NW_008626786.1:0-2235 GCF_000691845.1 Merops nubicus | reverse complement strand
GAATCAAGTGAACATATTTCACACCAACCAAGAGGATTCCTGGAGCTCCAACCAGCTGGGACAACATCTCAGCTTTCAGCTGCCTCTGTTGCATTTTGCATTCATAAAGCTCAGCTGAACGTTCATCTAGTTCCGTATCCATCCTCCTTGCTATGCGTGGATGAAGGTAATAAGCCAAGCCTACCCTAACTGTCAGCTAGCATCTGATGATGGCTAGATAGCTCACAAAAGAGCCAACGACTGAGCTCCTGTTCCTTGGGTTACCCAGTATTGGAGTCTGTGCAGGAAAACAGAAGGTAATAAAGATACACCGTTTAAAAATTCATATCTACATAATGATCCTACCCATAATGAGACAGGCCCATACGACTGCGGAAAGCACTTCAGGCAACAAGAAAGGAGTCTTTCCTGCAAGTTCTTCACACAGACATTAATGCCACAGAGAGAGTTTGCAAATCATGATGCCTGGCTGCAGAGCAGCTTGCAGAGCACAGTGCATTGCACAGGCTGCCATCGTGGTCACCCTTATTAAAAAATAAATCACGTCCAGAAAGGGAGGAGCAGCTTTGTGCTGCTCCACAAGGGCTCCTGATGAAGCACGCTGCTGCTTTTAATGACCCTCAAATCTGGCATTTTAGTGCCTGGCAGCAGAGCAGTGCTTTGATTGTACTGTATCGGGGGCACATGAAAAACAGATTCAGATGATTACGTTTATCAATATAACCTTTTGCTTCTCATTTCTTTGTAGAAAACTAAGGCACACAGAAGAGACAAAATTGTCCCGGAACATTCTCATTATCTCTAACCTCATCACAGATGATACACTCATGGCCTAGTCACAACCAGTGACTACCAAATTACCGTCTTTACCTGTGGATAAAGCCTGGGAACGACAAACGAGAACATGCTGAAGTGGGAAGGAGAAAGTTTAGTGCCTCGACCATTTCCTTGGCCTTTGTTTCTCCACCACTATCTGGCAGGATTTGTGCTGGTCCGTCCTGACTTGCTACCTACTACCAATCCCAAAGAGGTTGTGTTTCAATGTTTTCAATGATTCCCCCTCCTGCCCCCTGAACAAAATGCCAGGGATAAGCTTCATCTGGAGATGAGGCAAGGGAAGGGACTAGCTGGCTTAGTCTCTGTCGTGCCTCTTCACATACAAGAGCACTCAGCTAAGGCTCCAGGAGGTGACACTTTAGGACAGCCTCAGAGGACTTTTTCACTCCACAGGGTCCCTCAAGGAACATGGAAAGAGAGGGAGAAATGTGTAGGGCATTTCTGTTGGCAGGACAGCAGCAGTAAAACTAGAGGGAATGTTTTCTGAATGCAGCTTCACAGCAGTGAAAATGTCTTAATTCCCACTGCCCTACAGCCATTCCTCTCTTGGGGTACAGCCTTACTATGTGCTGTGCATGTTCAGACTGCAAGGTCAGGAGAAAATACCATTACTAGCTTGTCTGACTTTCTGTGTAACATAGAACTGAGAACTTCCTGGGATTTCTCCCCATTTCAAGTACAATTTCCTTTCCGAAAAATACCTAATCTTATTTTAAGACATGTCAGCAACTGACAGCTGACAAGAATGCTTTGCATTTTCTCCAGTGATTACTTTACATAGCCATGAAACACGCAGTCTGTTCCTAGTCTGGTCTTGGCTTGGTTTGAATTTCCAGTCCCTGCATACAAGACTAGGAAAAGGAAGTGCAAAGTGTAGTGAAGATGCACATATCATGATTGCTCTTATGAAGAAGAAGCTCTTTCAGTGGGCTTGTAACCCATTTTTTCCTCAAAGACCACATATACCAGCTCTTTGTAATGAATTCACCAAGAAGTTACACCCAGGTGGCATTTTCTATTTTTTATTTAGGTCTGTCACTGTAGTAAAGATTCCCTTGTAAAGAGCTGGTTCACAGAGGTTACTGCAGACATCTGAACTTCAAATGCCCTGACCTACCCATTAAAATTATAATCTCAGCGTAAGTTCAATAAGGGCTAACAGTGCTTTGAGTTCAGTGAAGTCCCCAAGTTTTATTACACCTTTCAAAATATAATTCTAGGTTGTTTTTTTTTTTTTTTTTTTTTTTTTTTTGTTGGTTTTTTTTGTTTTTTTTTTTTTTTTTATTTGAAAACAACTTGTTTAGATAAAAATATTAAAAATACAGCTTTAGGATACTTTTCTCTCACCTTCCAACCCATAATTGCAACTCAGGTTGTGTTACGTGAAAGGGAAGGGGG
>NW_008626785.1:0-7302 GCF_000691845.1 Merops nubicus | reverse complement strand
TTATTATTAATTATTATTATTATTATTGTTATATTTAAACCATGGGCCTCATTTTCCTTCTTTTCACTGGTGTCTCTGTCTCCGTTGACCTCGCTGGAGTAACTCCACATTGCACTGGTGTGAGAGGAGAATGAGTCCCTAGATGCAGAAGAGAGGGCAACGTTGGCATAGGTAGGGATGCAGAGAAAATGCCTGGGTTGGGTGGGAGGGGGCAATTTATTTTGTTTGGCAATTGGGGAGGGAGAGAGAGAGATGGGTGGGCAATAAGGCAGACTGTCAAAGCTTGACTAGAAGAAAGCAGCAAAGAGTGAATGAACTACTGAGTGAAAGAGCTCTTCTGTGTATTATAACTCACGCACTGAAGCCTGGATGCTTTCTGTAAGTATTTAAATAAAATTTAAAAAAAAAAATAAAACAAACAAACAAAAAAAGACAAAAAAAAAACCACCAAAAAAAAAAAAAAACCCCCAAACCGAAACAACCCCAAATTGTATTTATGTTAATGTGGATATATTACTTGCCTGTTATATATTGTAAATAGCAAGGTTTATTCTCCTGTGGTTAAAAAAAAAGTAATTATAAATAACTAAATAGTAGCGAGGCACATGTGTTAAATGTATAGGCAGCGTATAAAATATACTAACACTCTGAAATCAGGAGAACTTGTCTTCTTGGCCTTTTGACCTAGGGTGGTAAAACATATGTGGGTTATTTTTCTTCTTCTCCCCACCCCGTTGCATGTGTTTTGGGTGGGGGGTGCTTAATTCCAGCATTTTCCAATGTTTGCCTTATCTTTGAAGAAAGAATGGGGGGGGAAGCCTCATTTTGGGAAAGTCCAGTGGAGCTTGAAGAGGATGAAACAAGTAGTAGCTGGTAGAAAAGATGTCAGACCCTCTCAAAACTGTCTCAAGGGCTTGACCTGGGGTTTCTGCTGGTGGTAGATGTGTGTTGGAGTTGAATTAACCCATGGAGTAGGAGCTTCTGCTTGTGCTGCTCCATGTGTGAGTTCAGAAAACCCTAGTTAAGAGACCCTGAAGTCTTCTAGAAAACATTGGGCAGTGTCCTACAAACCCCTTTTGGTTCCAGCTGGATGAAATTGGATTTTTCCAGCGTGGTGGATTCTACCACCACACCATTGTATCTCCAGAGCAACTCAGTGAAATTGCTCAGCTTTGTAAAACTACTACGAGAGTGGACTTGGGTCCCTGAATCTTTCACGGTGTCACTTAATATTTAAAAAAAAAAGTGCAAAAAACCAACTTTTCCCCTTTTTCTTCCCCCCAGAGAAACAGGTTTTGGCAGCAGAGGTAACTGGAGAAGGATGGACAGGTGTAGGGGGAGGTCTCTGCTTTCTGATTCCCTTCTCACTCCCTGTCCCCCCAAAAGTGTCAAAGTGTTGGTTCTCCTAAGCTGATCCAGCAAGACTTGTGAGATCAGTTTTGGGGTGGGAGGGGGAGGGGGGTGCAACCATTATTTATATAACTTTTTTATTAATTTTTTTTTTTTTTAAAAAAAGAGAAGTTAGCTGATGGAAGAATATTTTTATTGAATAGTGCATTTAGTTATGTCAGAAATATAAGAAAAAAAATATATATAATATTTTTGTAAACGAGGCAAACTGAAAACGTTTGCTGTTTTATATTAGAATTTTCTATTAAAAGAAATAAAAACCCACACAAATAATTGTTGCACCCGTCATCTGTTTTTTAACAAGCTTCTATTCTGTGTGACTGACTCGTATATGCCGGATGTAGAGACATGCAAAACAAGTCCTAAACATTACGTTCTCGTTGTCTTCCAGCTCTCAAAAGACTCCAGTTGATGAAACAAGCAGTGTTTCATCAAAGGGGCTTTTGAAAATTGTGATCTTGACACAAAAAAAAAAAACCCAAAACAAAGAATAACGAGCTTGTAACTAAAATACAACCCCACAAAAATTAAAAAAAAAAGAAAAAAACCCTACAAAAATACCCCAAAATTTCAAGCTTACCCTGTTTGACTTATGCATCATGGTCTTGAGATGGCTCTGGAGGGAGGAAAGCTGAAACTTATTGAAAATAACTAGATATTTGCTATTGATCTCAGTTGGCCTGGGAAGAATGACCCTTAAAAACGGTTTTTTTGGGAAAAAAAAATACTAATCTGAGTATGTAGGAAGGTTAAATGAAGAGGACCAAATTCAAGATTTGATTTAAACCAAGTGATTTTTATCTGTTTGAAGGGGGCAGAGTAAAGCTGGGGAGCTAGGAACATGATCTGCTGGGGTTCACCTTTGGAAGCAGGGGATGAGTTATGGCCCATCTGTTTTCAAAAGAGCTTTTGGGGCTTGCTGGTTTAGAGACCTGAGCAGGGGCAAAATAATTTCTGAGGATTTTCTGTGGCCGGCCAGCCTGTAGACATCTGTGTTCCTTCAGCCCAGGTCTTGCATTTCTTTGTTAATCTTTTCTCAGCTGCCCTATTTTAACCAACGTATCTTGGGCTGTTTTGGCTGTGGTAGGGTTGGATGAGAACCCAGATGAAGGGGCAGATTTCTCAAGGGTACTTTCATGGAGTAGATGCTGCTTAAGGTGATTTTCTGGTGGATTAGAGTGCCTGTGAAAAATCGCTCAGTGGATGTTGCAGTAAAATTCGGTCTGTTCTGTACTCCATAAAACAGGTGCAGCAAAACCCTTCGTGCCTGGTTTATTCAGCTCTCTGTGTGCATCTGTTGGGTTGAGTCTGGCTTCCAGGGTCAGCTTGTCCTGGCTTTCAGTTTTCAGGATGCTAACTAGGTGATGACTTTAGAGAGCCACGTTTTCCCCCAAGAGTGGATTTCAAGACCGTTACTCCTCTTGTAACTTGAAGGATGCTCAGTGTGGCCCAGGATCAGGCCTGGAGAAATCTGGTCATTGTCAAAGCAGTCAAGGTTGGGGTGATGGATGTTACCACTGAATAGCTTTTAGATCTGTTTTTCACTGGTGAACGTGGGATTTGAGCAATTTATTTTGATGTTCCAGGAAACAGAATATTTCTGAACAAAAAAATAAAAGGGGCTCTACTATTTGTGGGTGAGGAGGAAAAGGAAATTAATTTTTTAAGGAAAATTTAAGAGTTTAACTCTTGGCTAAAGAGTTCTTCCTTTAACTACGTGTCTTCAGCAGCAGGGAGTGAGTAGGGTGGAAGTTAAGACCATAAATGATTCAGACACGTAAAATTCAGCAGGGGACACATCTGAGCAACACATTTTTCTCTGTTGCTGAATGTTTTCAGAATGGGCAAAACCCTTCTCACTGGGCAAGGTGACCCAAAGGGATGGGAGATTCCTGCCTCACTCAGTCCTCCCTTTCATCACGGGGTTGCTCAGGAAGGTTGGGTTGGGTGCTGACCTGCTTTGTGTAGTAAGGCATTTGCAATGGGCTTGGAGACATCCTCTCTTAGTTGAGTTCATGGTCTGCAACCAGCATAGGGACCTCTAGAAGGTGCTTGGGTCCATGTGGATGTGCCAGTTCCTCCCTGCTGACAGTAGAAAGGGGTTAAAGACATAGACACCCAGGTTAATAGAGGTGAGGATGAATTCAGGACTAATCAAGGTGTGTATGGATAACCCTGGCAGGAATTTTTGGGCACAGACCCATCTGAAACGGCCATCACCAAACAAGCACAAGAGTTTTCCTTGGCCCTACCCACCCCAGTCTCTAACTATGCCCTTTGAGGCCTGAATGTAAAGTTTAGGATTTGTTTTGCACACTTGGGATGGCATTTCCTTTTAAAGGGAGGTGGGAATACTAACATGAAGGATTAGTATTTTTCTTTTTTGTTTTTTTTTGTTTTCCAATGTCTTATGGGAGCCTAAGTTATTTTTCTCTACCTCATATGTACAGCTTGTAGGTATAAATCTGATTCTGAGTGACTGTTGAGAATGTATTTAAGTTATTTAACATCTTTGTATAACAAAAAAAAAAAAAAAAAGCCAGAAAAAATGAAACAATAAATGTATTTTAAATTATACTTGAAGTGTGCTCCTCTTCCTTTACATCTGTTGAAAAAAGGTCCATGTTCAGTGGTTGTGGGAACCCCTCTGCCTCCCTCAGCACTATTCCTGACCCCAGGTCCTGGAGCCAGCCTGTCCTCATGGCCTTGAAGGACTATAAATCCTAGTTGGGTGGCAAGTGTGTGGCCTGAATGTGTAGGGTGGTGTATTTCCAGCCCGAGGTGATAGGATGCTTTAGGAGAGGTGAAATGATCCCCATTCATTGGTTGGGTGGTGAAGATCCTCATCTATTTGGGCTCATTACAGTCTCCCCCTCTTGGAAAGCCCCCAAGCTTTCAGGGGAAGGGATGCTCACAACCTTCACAGGAGGAGTGTTCTCCTTTTCTCTCTGCAGTAATTATCCCTGCAGAAAGCAGAGTCAAGAGCTCAGGAAAAAGACCTTTAACACACCCAGCCCTGGCAACAATGGATCCTTGCCAAGCAGATTCTGAGATCCATCCATCTTAGGTCCTCGAGCTGATCTCTGACCACAGCAGATGTAGTTTGGTTGTCCTCATGGTGTTACCATGAGCTGGAGAGATGCCTGTGTGCCAATTTTGCATGACCATGGACTGATTTATCTACAGCAAGACCAACCCGCTACCCCCCAGATTCCTGCTCTCCTCCCCAGATCTTCTCCTCTTCCAGTGACACCTCACAAAGTGCAGTCTGGTTCAGGACTCTTACAGAGTGCTCTGGTTTGGGTCAGTCACTGTGCCAGTGGTTGTGAGCAACATAAAACAAGCCCAGGGAGTTGATGGACTCCACCAGCTCTTCCTGGGGTTGTATTAGTTGTCATATTTTGCTGGAGAAGTCACAATACCTTGGCAGGATGGGATTGTCATGATGTGACAGCAAAGTTACTCTGAGTAACTGGCTGGAGCTCAGAATAGGGATGGTGTGGCCCAATTTAGTTTATCTCTATGACAACAGTGAAAAAAATTGTCATTATTCCAGGTTCCCATATTACCTTGCTTGATCAAATGTCTTTTTCTTCACAATGGTCCCCTTGGATCTATTTAGTACCTGAAACTCATTTCAGCTGAGCTTTAGCTAACCAGAACCTGTTGCTGTTCATCTTACCACCTACTAATGACTCAACCATGGGTGATTTGGGCTTGCAAAGCCTCTGAGAAACAACACAGTGGCCCCATCTGATGCTGCTTCTCTGCCCCAGAGCTGTGGGATGGTTCACAGCTGCTGCTTTTTCATGTGGGTGAGGAGAAAGCTTAGAAATCAACCAGCAGCAAGCAGGTCCAACTCTGCTCAAGATGTTGAAAGCAAAGAAAGAAACAACCCAACCCAAAGTCTACCCTTGGAGTAGACAAAATTTGGGGTAGGAAAGGTTTTATTGAGACAGCAGGTGGTGGACTATGAAGTAAGAGGGCCCAAGGGCTACTGTGTTCTTCATAGGGTGCTGGAGGACCTTGAAAACTGGCTTGTGTCTCCAAAGAGCTTCTCAAAGTTGGTTATCCACTTCCCTCCTTCTCATGCAGCCAAAATTCTTGCTTTTATTTTACCTTTCAATCTCATTGTCTGCTGTAGTGCAGCAATGGCAGCCAGGCCTTTAACCAACCCTTTAGGAGATGTTTCCTCACCTTCTGGATTGGAAACGTTGACTAAATGAGTGAGAACCCTACACAACCCACCCACCTTCTGGATTGGTTTTTCCTTGTGATGAGAAATATCAACACCAAGCTTTGAGGAGCTTCAGCTGGTGTTTGGTCCAGGTAGTTTTAAGCAAGAAGAGTTAGATGTTTGGAGAGGATGGGATTGGAGATTGGCTTGAAACCTCACAGCCAGCCTTGGCCAGACCCTTAAAGAGCTGCTAATGTGAGTCGTAAAGCCACAGTAGCCAAGGATGTAGCAGGGTTTTGACAGCTGTTCCCACAGAGGAAGTGGGTGAAGCTAGAATGTGTATAGTAAGAATTTGGGATTCCCCAAAAAAAAAAGTATCAAATGAGAAAAAAATAGGTTTCCTTCCCCCTTTTCTCCCATTGTTTTCCTTAGGGCTTTACAAGGAGGTGGTTTCAGCCTCCGTCTGGGGATGTGGGAGCATGAGAACGAAGGAAAATCCAATAAACAATACAAATTATTTCAGCTTAGAGAGGAGAACTTGCCTGAATCTCTTGCAAGCTTCTAGCTGTACATCTGAGGAACATGTTTGGTGTGGGACTGTGTGTGTAAGTCAGCTGGGAAACAAATCACAGACAAATGTAGGTGTGTTTGTGAGGGAAAAAAAGAGAAAGAGAGGAAAAATAATGAGGGACAGATTATATAGAGAGCTTCCTCTTAAATAGGCAGGAAAGATGAAAATCTGTTACTTGGACAATAATAAAATTAATCACCCAGAGATGAGATGGGAGAGTCTGGTCCCAGGTATTGACTCATTGTCAACTTGTTTGGTGTGAGGGTGCAGAGCCTGGAGCAGCTGCCCAGAGAGGCTGTGGAGTCTCCTGCTCTGGAGAGATCCCAAACCCTCCTGGCTGTGACCCTGGGCACCCTGCTGGGGGTGAGCTGCTGGAGCAGGGGTGGGATGAGATGATCCCCAGAGGTCCCTTCCAACCCCTATCATTCTGTGATTCTCTAAAGAGAAGCACAGGCAGAGTCAGAGAGATGAAAAAGGGCTAGAAAGGAGACGTGACTTGCCCAAACTCATACCTTGGTCATTTTGAGAACTGGGTTTAGAACCAGGCAGTGATAAGTGCTCTCAACACTCTTTGAGGTATGAGGGTGGCACTGGTGCTGCCAAATGCAAGGTGGAGCATTTTTCTCAGGACCTGAGATAAGAGATAGTGGAAGGAGATGCTGCTGGTTGCTTGGATGAGAGGAGAAGACATTTCACTTTCAACATATTCTCCCAAGTCATCTCTGCTCCTACTTCCAAGAGTCACAGTGTCAGTACAGGGAGTGGATTAGACTTTCTGGCTACATCTCCACTCAGTAATTAATCCTAGCTCCCATGCTGATGCCATCTGGCATAAAACAACCCACATCCAACCTCTTAAATACTCTTGCCTTCCAGAACAAGGTGGCTCTATGCAAAATGTCTCCTGGGAATGGCCCTTGGCCCCTATGAACTCTTGAACCATGCCCAGGAATTGCTTGGGAGTGTGCTTCTACCTGAGCCAAAAACACAGCAGAGATTTTCTATGCAAAATGTCTCCTGGGAATGGCCCTTGGCCCCTATTAACTCTTGAACCATGCCCAGGAGTTGCTTGGGAGTGTGCTTCTACCCGAGCCAAAAACACAGCAGAGATTTTCTGACTTTTTAACAATATTTTTAACCAAGC
>NW_008626784.1:23331-23567 GCF_000691845.1 Merops nubicus | reverse complement strand
CCCCAGGTAGGATGCAGGGTCCCTGGGGCACTCTGTTGGTCCCTGGACCCCAGGTAGGATGCAGGGTCCCTGGGGCACTCTGTTGGTCCCTGGATAGGATTCAGGGTCCCTGGGTGCTCCATGGGTCCCCAGGTAGGATGGAGGGTCTCTGGGTACCCTGTGGGTCCCTGGGTAGGATGCAGGGTCCTCAGGCACCCTGTGAGTCCCCAGGTAGGATGGAGGGTCCTCGGGGACCT
>NW_008626784.1:17812-22918 GCF_000691845.1 Merops nubicus | reverse complement strand
CGCTGGGCCGGATGGAGGGCCCCTGGGTAAAATGCAGGGTCCCTGGGCAGGATGGAGGGTCCCTGGGTGCTCCGTGGGACCATGGACTCCATCAGCAGAAGTCTTTGGCTGCGCTGCCACTTATGATTTACCCACAACCCCAGCAGTGGGGGCTGGGGGCAGCATCTCCCGGGGGAGAGGGGGGGCTGAGTGTGTTCGGGGCAGGGGAAACCCTCTCGTGCCTCTTGGGGAGCTCACTTCCAAACTACGGGGACCCCAGGTGAAATTTTGCCGGGTGAAAAGAGGAATTGCAGAATAAATAGCTCCATTTTGGGGCTCCCTGGGGAGGTGTGTGCGTGGCACGGGGGGAGCTGGTGAAAGCTGGGCTATTGGCGAGCGTTAAAGGGGAAGCTGCTGCTCGGCACAGAAGCTGGTCTTACACAGCACAGGTCTAGGGAAGAGACGTTTAATTCTCTTCTGAAGTCCAGGAGAACGGGGAGCTGCCATCTGCTGTCTGAGGGCAGCGGGAAGAAAGGGCTCTTTGCAAAGCTGGGGCAAGTTGGGAGCTTGCCGGGCTTCAGATGGGTGTGAAACAGCTCCTGGGAGGGGGGTTACTGCTGGCTTTGGGGGGCTGGGGCCAGGGGAAGAGCTGCAGCTGGGGAGGAGAGACAAAGGACCAAGGGGGAGTCCCCATCACCTGCCAAAATCCAGGCTGGGACTCTGGCTGCAGGGATCCCAGCTGGGTGCTGGTCCTGGCATGCACCGAGTGCGTGCGGTCTCTGCTCGGCAGGGCTCAGCTCACCCCCTGATATTCGGGGAATTATTTTTATTAGGTTGCCAGGCTGGAGCTTCTCCTGAGCCGTGGGGCAGCTGGGCAGTCGGGGGGAGCACGATGTGCCTTGGGGGTGGATGGGCAGCCACGGGAGCGGGTCCCAGCTGCCAGCACAGGCAGCTGAGGAGATCACGGCTGGGCAAACCCAGCAGGGGGGACTCACAGCTTCCCGGGGTCCCAGGGCTTGTTTAAACAAGGTCTGTGCAGCTCAGGGTTGGAGGGGCACTTTGGGAGCAGAGGTAGGTGCCGTGCCTCTGGATTCAGGGTGCTTTGAGAGATCCAGGGCTCGATGAGGCCGTGTCCCCCCAGCTGTGACCTTTCCACCAGGGTGTTCTCGCTGTGGGAGGGACACAGGGAACAAGACTGACCAGTTCCCCCGGAGGAAACAGGCTGTTCCCTTACAGCACAGGGAGTTTTCCTTGGCAAGGAACAAAGCTTTACCCACGAGGCCTCTGCAGAGCCCTGCCAAGTTGGCTCAGCGCCCGCTGGGGCACCTCTGACTGAGGTGCTTTGCCAGGAGGGACCCGTGGGTGCTCTGGAGGTGGGTGGCTGCGTGGTCCTCCTGGTACTGGAGAAGTGGCTGCAGTGCAAACGACGTGCCCACGTTGGAGCCCGTGGTGGGTGAAAGCCAGGGGCTAGCAGGGACCTGGATATGCTCTTGCAGAAGGTGGCTGAGGCAAACGTGGCTCTCCGTGGCAGGCTGCAGTGTGGAGAAGTGCCAGCCCTGAGGGATGGCATTTTGTCCCATCCCTCTGGCAGCAGTGAATCCCCGTGTCCCCTCTGGGCTGCCAAGCTGTGTCCTCCAAGAATATTTCCTTGTGACTCTTCCCCTTCCCCGGAGCAGCATCTCTAGTGGGGGATGTAAATAGGCTGAATGTCCCCAGGGGCTTTCAGAGCCCTGGCGTGATGTTTTGGGTGCCACCCCAGCACCCAGGGAGCAGAGGGATGGGAGGGGGGTGCTCTTGTAGCTCTGAGGAGACAGCTAGAGGTTTCTTCACTTTAATTACAGTTTTTAATCGTCCCTGACAGCTCCAGGCTGGAGAAACATCTCCATGCAGGAGGCAGATGAGAGCGAGGGTTCGAGTGCTGTCATCAGGCAGGATGTCACCCACGGCCTGAGCTGATAATGAGAATTAGCTGAGTTTGTCACCCAGCTCTGGGGACATCCAGCTCCATGGCAGGAGCGAGGAGAGCTGGGCCACGCACTGCCTCAGTCCTGCTCCCCAGTGGGAGTTCCAGCACAGCAAACTGGGATTGGATCCTGCTTCCCAGGGGGGGGATGGCTGAGGTCCTGCAGCGTCCCCAACCTCAGCACCCCATGTGTCATTTCCCCAGGCTTTGTGAGGAGGAGGATTTCAGCTGCAAACTTAGACCAGGGGGTGGGTCCTGTCCCCCGGGGCCATGGTGGGAGGAGGATGACGTGGATTTGTTGTATGCCAGCTGCCCACAGAGAACACAGGGTCAGCAGGACCCAAAAGAGGCTGAAGCTCATGAGGTAGTGAGGCTCCTGAGCAGCCAGGAAATCCTTTTTTGTTCCACAGCCCTTGTTCCCTCTCAGATTCAACCCAGCCAGGAGTGGGACCCCCCCAGGCACTGGTGGGACGTGCAGCTGGGCTGATCTCCACGTGTGGATGGAGCTGAGTGCTCAGGGCTCTTGGTTCACGTTCTTTGCCTGGATTTGTTCTGCTGGAGCTGGACTGGCTTGTGGAGTGGCTGCAGGCCTGAGTCAGAGGCTTCTCTGGTTTTGAAGCTCTTCTGGGCTCTGTGCTGAGAACTTTGGAGGCTGTGGGAAGCCTGAGTGCCCACAGCACCTGCCAGCACCCCAAAATAGCCTCTGTAGCCTTCACTCAAGGGCGGCTTTATCGATGACCAGAGGGTGATGGCTGGTCGGGCAGCAATTGGGCACATCTGGCAGAGTGCTTAGAGGTCCCTCTCTGTCCCTCCTGGGCATGGGCTGAGCCAGGAGCCACCAGTGCCCCCACACCGTCCTGTTCTCCTGCTGCTGATGTCTGGAGAAGTGCTTGCTCCTGGACGTGGCTGCCTCTTCCCTCTGCTGCTGGGTTTTTGGGGCAGGACAGAGCTGCCCAGAGCCTGAGATGTCTGAGAAAAGCATCTTCATTTCTACTTGGTTTTTTTTTCCAGAGCTAGAACTCCCTAATTTTGGCTACATCTTGCTTCTAAGCAGCGTGTTGGTTGGGGCAGCTTCTGCATGGGGTGGGTGGGAGCCCAAGGGCAGGCTGGATGGAGGGAGGGATGGATGGGTGGATGGATGGATGGATGGGCAGATGGATGGATGGATGGATGGATGGATGGAGCACAGTGTGGTCCCTGCAGCTGGAAGGGCTGGTTGGAGGAGGTCAGGCTGCCCGGGGGGCTGAGCTGGTTGCAGCTGGCTGGGTCCCCCTGGCCCACTGCCCAGCCCTCCTGTGCCGCAGCCTCTCGGCGCCTCTCCCGGAGCTCTGGCTGGCTGCAGCAGTGTCCCAGAGAGACATTCCCATTCCCAGGCTCCCTGCAGCTCTCTCAGGAGCCGGGTTTAGGTGTGTGCTGGGGTTCGGTGTGAGGGGGGGAGGGAGAGGTGGGTGCTGGCAGAGCAGGGAGGGTGTGGGTGCAGGAGTTTCTGTCACCCCCCTTCCCTTTCTGTCCCTGCTGCCCCTCAGCCCTGCGGACCTGGCTGACAGGGGCTTTTCCCAGCTGGGGGGATGAGCTGTCTGATGCTCAAGAAGGATGCAGAACGTGCCTCCCTCTCTGTCCTGTGGGTCCCAGCACCCCGCTGACCCAAAGGGGCCCCAGGGAGGAGAAGGACAGCACTGGAAGAGCTGCTTCCCCTGCAGCCAATGGGTTATTTTCCCATCAGTGTGCTCTGCTTGATGAAACACTTCAGATTCAGTTTCATTTCAAACTCCTTTTTGTCTGATCATAGAATTATAGGACCCTTTTGGTTGGAAGAGACCTTTGACATCATTAAGTCCAGCTATTAAATGATGCTGAGCTGGAGATTGATCCTTTGGGGAACGCTACTCTTTTTGTTGAAAGAAATCTGGTTTGGGTCTTTTTTTCCCTCTGGGTATAATTGCCTGTGTCCTCTAATCCCTGGAAGACAGTGGGGCTGGGGCAGTGCTGCCACCACGTTGTCCCAGGGTTGTCCCTGCCCTGCCTGGGCTGCTGTGCCAGCTCCTGTGCCCGCTGAGCTGCCTTGCCCCACGCTGGCCCTGTGCCTGGCTGCTGCAATTCGTACTGGGCTTGCTTCTCAGAAGGCACCACTTGCCACCTCCCGGGGGCAAAACCATGCTCCCCGAGGACATGAGCAATGCTCTGATGAAGAAGCAGCTTCAGGGCAGCCCCTTCTTTACCATTTGGCCTTTGAAATCTGGACTGGGTGCCAAAACTGAGCCATTCACAGTCCAAGCCCTGTGCCTGCATCCCATCACAGCGCTGGTTGTGTTCAGCATCCCCTTCCCAGTCCCAGTTTGTGTGGTTTATACTGGGATGCTGCACCCCAGAGTGGTCCCTTTTCCAAAGGGGGTCAGGCAGACCCATGAGCAGAGAGGAGGATTGGAAAATCACCAGTGTGTTTGCCAGCTGCTGGCTCACGCTGGCCCAGTTTTGCCCGTCAGGCTGCGAGATGTCACATCCCACGTGTGGCAGTTTGGGCTCAAATTGTCCCTTTGGTGGGTTAAAGGCTGAAAGCCCCACTTGAGCAGTGCAGAAAGCACACGAGCACTGCCTGGGTTTGCTTATTCACGTGGCTGATGGAGAGCAGCCAGCCCTGTCTGCCTGGAGCATCCCTGTCCTCTCCCTCCTGCTGCTACTGAGCATCCTGGGGATATCACAGGTGGGGACCTGTGGTCTCCTTGCCCGAGGTCCGTGGTAGAGGTTCCTTGGGGCTCTGTCCTCACTCTTGTCACCCCCCTCTCTTTCAGATGTCCTGCAGTAACCCACCCCCCTGCAGAAGGGCCTGCCTGCCTTAGCCAGCTCATCCTCCCAGGCATCCCCCACGCGATGGCTTCGACCCCCCAGTGAGGGACCAGAGAACCAGGAGCGACACCCCCTAACACCCCCAGCCCCTCGGGGAGAACCATGGAAGCCCCCGTGGACGTGCCCGTGGGGAACCTCATCGACTTGGAGGCCGAAGCAGCTGCCAGCCTCCCCTCAGAGCCCTCCCCTCCCCGCCACGACGGGCACGGGGGGCAGGGCGAGGAGGTGGCCGGGGAGGAGAGCGATGCCACCGAGTCAGCAGATAGCGAGAACGACACGGGGGACTCCCCCAGCAATTGGGGGGGCTACCGACGCTCCTC
>NW_008626784.1:17093-17720 GCF_000691845.1 Merops nubicus | reverse complement strand
CGCCACGGGGGCCCCCCCCAGAAATTGGGGGGCCTACCGACGCTCCTCCTCCGACGAGTCCTTCTCCTCCAGCCAGAGCACTGAGTCGGCCCGGGACGAGGCGACGGCCGAGCGCCGGGAGTTCATGAGGCACTACGTGGAGAAGATCTTCACTGGGGGGTGGGCGAGCAGGGTCTGCTGCCAGGGGACATCCCCTGGGATGTGGGATGGGGTCTGCTGCCAGGGGACAGCCCGTGGGATGGGGATCTGCGGCCAGGGGACAGCCCGTGGGATGGGGATCTGCTGCCAGGGGACAGCCCGTGGGATGGGCTCTGGCTGTTTTCCCACTCCGGGAGATTTGGGGGTTGTCCTTCCCCGTGCTTGGTTCAAGCAGCTTGTTGCTCCTGGGTGTAACGTGGTGTTGAAGCTAAGGGGGAGGATGAGGGCTAAGACTTGTACCCCTCTCTTGGGGTTCAAGTGGCTCATCTTGCACCCCTAGCTTCCCTCCTCAATTCTTCCTCCCCTTTCCCATGCCAGGGACTCCTCGTGTCGGGGGTCTTGCTGTGCTGGGGGTCTCCAGCTCCTCTCCTCCATCTCTGCCGATGCTCACGGACATGCCCGAGGCCCCCCCCTGGCTTTTACCACCCC
>NW_008626784.1:10554-17041 GCF_000691845.1 Merops nubicus | reverse complement strand
GCTGTAGGGAGCGAGCGGAGCGTGAGGACCAGCCACAGGGGCTGGTTTTGCTCTGGGGCAGAGTGGCTGTCTCTGGAGCTCAGTTTCTGCTCAGGCTGTCCTTGGCTCTTCCCTTCTCCCTCTGCCTTTGGTTTCCCCCCTGCCAGGGAGGAACAAAAGAGCAGCGTAAGCCGAGGGATGACAAAATGGATGCTCCTCTTCCTCTGCCTTCCTCCCGGCTCCGCAGCGCCGGGATGCTGCCACCGAGAGGGATGGTGCTGGGGAGCTGAGCTGTGCTGGCTGCCTGGGGGGTGCTGGCCACCTCCTCAATTTTAACAGTGTTTTTTTTTTCCTTTCTCCCCATCACAGAGAGGATTTAGACCAGGAAGAGAAGGCCAGGTTTGGGGAGCTCTGCAGCAGCGAGAACGGGAAGGGCAGGGAGTGGTTTGCCAGATATGTCAGCGCCCAGGTAAGGAGGGAGGTGGGCAAGGAGTGATGATCCTGTCCTGGGGGTTTGGAGCAGCCTGGGCACAGGGCTCAGGTTGGGAGAACTTAGCAATAGCCCAAAGCAATATTTCTGGAGGGCAGGAACTCTGGGAAAGGGAGGAACTTCAGTAGAGGGAGACAGAGAAGTGAATAAACGCATCTGGAGGTGGTTACACCCAGGCTTGGTGCTAAGTGGTGGGGCTGAGGTTGTCCTGGCTGCTTGGTGGCCCTGGCAGCCCCCCTGCAAAGCTCTGCTAACCCCTGGGCTTTGTGCCTGCAGCGCTGCAACTCCAAGTGTGTCTCAGAGCAGACCTTCTACCGCCTGATGCAGTCGTTCGCCCTCGTGCTCTTCGAGTAAGTTGGGGTTGGGTTGCAACCCCCAAAAGCCCCTGAGATCAGAGCCACGGCTCGAGGAGGGGCAGCAGCCACGAGGCTGCTTGGGTTGCCGTTGCTGGGTGGCTTCACCAGATCCTTTCTCCATGGCAGGTGTCACCAGATGGATGACTTCAGCCCTGCCAAGAACCTCATGACCATGTGTTTCACCTACTACTACATGGGTAAGAGGTGCCTGCACCCTTGGGCTTTGGTTGTGGTGGAGACTGGGGGTGAAGGGTGCCCTGTGCATGGGAAGGGGGATGGAGGGGTGCCCAAGCTGGAGTGACTCTCTTACTGAGCACAGAAGAGTCTCCATGGCTGAGAAGATGTGCAAACCTACCAGAGCCCCTCCCTGGGCTGGTAGCTCATGCTGATGCTGGTTGGTCAGTGCTTCTAGCCAGGGATGTTTGTTTGTGGCAATCTCCAGACGTTCCCTGGCCATGGGGGGATGTTATGGGAACGTCCCAGCCCAGAAGCACCTTGGCTGAGGGTGTGGTGGTCACTTCTTCACGGGGGGCTGGATTTTCTATCCGAAATGGGTAGGGGGGAGACCTACAAGAACTGGGATGGAGCTTGGGCCATTTCTATCGGGCTCCTGGTCTCCACGGTCCATCTTTAGCTGGGAGCAGGTCCCCCAGGAGCTGGGAACACCCAGAGCCATGGGGCCAACTGAGCTCCTGACACGTTGCCCGCAGGCAAGCCCCACGCGCTGCCCTTGGAGGCCAAGGAGAAGCCCATGGGCAGCATCGACTCCTACCTGAAGTCAGCAAACACCTGGCTGGCAGAGAAGAAGGACATTGCAGAGAGGCTGCTGAAGAACACATCGGCCAAGACAGAGAACGTCAAGGGCTTCTTTGGGGGCCTGGAGACCAAACTGAAGGGTCCTACCACCAAAAAGAGCGAGTAAGTCCCACTGCATTGGGTGGGCAGGGTGGGCTGAGGTAGGCACCCATCACTTGACTAAGGCAGAAGCCTCCTGGGTGTAGGGTCAACATGAGCCAGGGGTTAGCATGGCCAAGGGAAGATGGTCCCTAGCCTGGTCCCATGCTTCATACTTTGATCCCTGAGCATCTCATGGTGTGGGAGTCCCACGTCCCTTGGGCATGGAGATACATGGTTCCAGGAGATGGTGACGTTGCCTTGTGGACCCTCACCTCCGTTCTGGGTCCCACTGGGATGGACATCACAGTCTCTTAGCCCCTTTTCTGGGTGTGGGGGCAGTGACATGGGAGCAGGGGGTCTTGGGAACCTTCTTCAAATGAAGGTTCTCCCCTTGCCAGGGGGGCCAGGGCTCTGCCACGTGAGCTGTCAGGGGGACAGGCTTTTTGGGGGCTGACACTGATTTCTGTGCCACAGTGAAAGCGAGGACAAACCAAAGGAGAAGCTGAAGAAGACAGGTGAGTGGAGCCAGCTTTGCTTGAGCTGTTGGTCAAGGCATCCCTGGGGAAGGAGAGGGGGCTGGAAGTGGTACCAGATGATCGGCGTTGCTGGAGATGTGGGGTTGGGGAGAAGAGCAGGAAGGATCCATGCTGTCTCCTCTGAGTTCGTAACAGCTCCTTGCTTTGGAGCAACCACAGGTCTTGATCCACAAGGACATCTTGTCCTTGTTGTAGAGGTTTGGGCATCCACTGTCTCTGAGCTTTTGTGCTGCACCAACCTCTCCCCTGGTCACTGGGTGTGCTACCAAACCAGTGGTCCAGTCCCCTGAGTATCTTCCTGGGACATCCCTGCTTGGATCAGAGCTCACATCTGCCCTCAAAGGGTGGCCAAAGCTCCTCTTGATGTTGCTGGGGATGTGTTGGGGATGAGTATTTGGTTGCAAACGTTGCTGCCACGGCTGCCTGGGGGCCAAGCTGGCAGGGGGGGCACAAGGTCTGTGAGTGGGTGGGATGGTGGGAGTCATCCAGACCCTGGCATGTAACTGTGTGTCCCCACAGTTTCCATGCAGAGCCCAGAGGAGGAGAAGAAAGGAGAGAAGATCTACCTGTACATGCACCTCAAGCAGCAGCCCATCTGGTAAAGCCTGCCTGGGGCGAGCTGGCTCCTGCCCAGCCTCAGTCTCCCCAGGGAGGGGAGTTGTTCTCCTTGCCCACACGTTCCCCAGATGTTTGTGAGCACTTTTAAGGTGCAGCTGCCCCTACAAGAGGTGGCTTCTGCACATCCCTTGGGCTCTTGAGAGTGAGTTTGCAGCCACGCAAGGAGCTGGCCCAAAAACGGACCCGATCTACCAGACCTGCTTAGCCCCAGCCCTTGATTCACCCCCTGGGAAATGGGCAAGCTTGGCCTTGGGAGGACTTGGGGACAGGCTGGGGGAGGTGGGAGGTGACCACCCCCAACATCTCCCTCCCTGCAGGCACAACCTGAGGTTTTGGAACGCCGCCTTCTTCGACGCCGTGCACTGCGAGCGCAGGAAGCGCTCCCCCACCACCAGGTAGGACATGGCCCCTGGGACAAGGAGACACCCTGTCCCCTCCAGCCCACCCAGCATTGTCCCCTGTTCCCAACACCCCTGAGCATCACTGGCCACGGGGAGAGGCTCTGCTT
The DNA here is from genome assembly GCF_000691845.1 of Merops nubicus. NCBI lineage: Eukaryota > Metazoa > Chordata > Aves > Coraciiformes > Meropidae > Merops > Merops nubicus. The sequence goes on along the minus strand of NW_008626784.1, from coordinate 13,657 downwards.
CCCACCCCTCATTGCCAATCTGGGGCCACGGGGCTGTGAGGTGGCTGGGACCTGCATCCTCGCCTGAGCTTGGGGAGGTTGAAGGTTTCCTTGCTCCTTTTGGCCTCATTTTCACAAGGACAAAGCCCTAGAGATGTGTCCAGAAGACCCAGCCAGGGTTCAGGCTGTCAATGCTTGGTGAAGCAGCAGATCTAGGGAGAGATGGCTGGTGCAGCCCTTTGGGGATGGGGAGGGATGGGGAGGGATGCTCTGGGTGCCCGCTGTCCCCAGAGGTGCTTCCAGCACAGCATGGAGACCAAGCCCAGCAGCCAGCAAGGATGAGAGCTGGAGATGGCAGCGTGGTCACCTCTGAGAGCTGGGAGGGTCAGGATAACCCCTGCCAAGGAAAGGGGCTGCTCTTTTTTTTGGGGGGGGGGCTGGGTGCAGGGAGGGGCTGGGTGCCCAGGCGTGGGAACCCCACGGGATGCACGGCTGGGCAAGATGCTCCTCAGGCTCGTGCCCATCTCTTGCTCCACCACGGAAAAGCCCCTTCTCTGAGCAGCGACAGCACTTTTTGGAGGAGCCAGCCCCCCCTCCACCCTCCCCAAAACTTGAGCTGAGCCGTGGCAGCCCTGCCTCCCACTGCGGGCTGCTCTGGCAGGCTCAGTGCCCCTGATCCATCTCTGCTTTCTCCTTTATTGCTTTTCTGGTTTTCCCAAGCAACCCACCGAACGAGCTTATTGAACAGCAGTGCAGCCCTAACTGCATTTGCTTTGATTAAGCCCCAAATTAGCAGCAGCAAATGTCTCACAAGGACACACGCCACCGGCAGCTGCTCTCTGCTCCCGGTGCCTTCCTCAATTAATCTGATGGCTGAGCCTGCCTCTGCTGCAGAAACGAGCCTGACTAATGAATGAGCAGCAGCCTGAAGTATCTCAGGAGGGTTGGAAGGTGATGGTGACCCCCACCCTTTACTCCCCTGGAGAGGATATCGGAAGCTACTGGGTGAACTGGGAGGCGGCTGGCTGGATTGGGGATTAAAATCCCTGGCAGGAGGAGCTGGCTGGTGAGGGCTGGTGTTCACAGGGTGGGTTTTAAACACCAGGGATGGTGCTTGGCCACAGCAGGTGGATGGGGGGTTGTCCCTGGTGATGAGGTTGTGACCAGGCCGTGTCCTCCTGCAGCTGCAGCGAGAGCTGGGGAGGAGGGGGGTTAACTCCTCTTGGCGGGGAGGGCAGGGGATGGGGGAAGGAACCAGAACTAAACTCCTCTTTTTCTCTCTCTTTCCTCTCCCTCTGCCTCTAACAACCTTCTTCCATCTCTTCTTCTCTCCTTTCCCCTCCATCCCTCTGTCCTGCATGATCTTTTCACGCACCACTTTTGTCGGCCCCGTTTCTGCTGCCGCTCCAGAGGGAACACTGGGGAGGAAGAGGAGAAGAGGTGTGTCTGTCCCCGTCCCTCCGTGCCCTAGTGCCCAGAGGCCAATGCTCTCCTCAGGTCCAAACCCTGCCCTGGAGATGGGGGGTACCATGTTTCAGGGGGATTCTCGCTCCACCCAGGAGGAAGGGGCTGGTGGAGGTTTGACTTCATCACCCTCTGAAAAGGGCCAGTGAGGTTTAGATTGGTTCCTGGTTAATGCAGCCTTTTAGGAGGAAGCCTGACTGGTGTCAAGCTGTGATATTTTCCTGTGGGAATCAGATGCTTGTGTTGGGAACAGCTCCCTGGGCAGGTTTTGGATGTGAACTGAGTCTCTGTGTAGAAAGCATCCCCCTCTCCTGTCCTTCCCGCTTGCTCCCAGCTTCTGCTGCTGCACAGAGGTGCTGAGGATCCTTTGCCAGCTGGAAAAATTGGTCCTCCTATTATTTTTGGGGAGGCACTCTCATGCTGCCACAGCTAGATAAAAGGAAAACCACAAACGACGGCTGCATGACCCAACTGCAGACGTGTCCTCGGGGCTGCAGAGCTCCAAGCCAACCACATCCACCCGAGCTGGGACCCGTGCAGGGGCAGAGCCATCCCTCCCTTCCCAGAGCTTGGGACCTTCCATCTCGGAGCAGATCCCTCCAAGTGGTGCCATTCTCTTCTTTGAAGCCTGGCAGTAAATCTTCCAGGTGGCCGAGGCCCGTGGCAGCAAATGGATCATGCTGGTGTTGCTCAGGAAGGGCTGAGCGGGGTGAAACTGCTCCCAAAAGTTGAGGGGTGGGGACTGATCCGTGCCAAGCTCACTGGCACGGATCCCACCAGGGATCTGAAATCCCAGGGAGGTGTTAGCAGAGCCCGTGGGGTTACAGACCCTGTGCTTGCCCGTGGCAGGATCAAAGGGGCTGAGCAGAGCCATGTGTGGCTTCCCCCCTTCCCAGGCACGTTGCTGCCAAACACCCAGCCAGAAGCACAGCGAATTTTTCTTGGGCACTTTGATAATTTAATTCTTTTTTTTTCTCTTCCTCTTTCCTCCCTCAAAAACATAAAAAGGCAGGAAAAAAAAAATAGTTACAAACAGGCTTCTTCTGTAAAGGGGCCAGTGAGATCTGTGAAGTTTTGCCTCCAGATTTCAAAGCCCTTTTGTTTGATTCTTCTTCTGTCTTTTCAGCCTCCAGATTTGGATGTGGTTTTTATTTGCTCTCGTAAGCTTCATCTGGGAGAAATGACACCTTTTTTTTTTTTTTATTATGAATTTCCCTTTAAATCCCTTTAAACATATCACAGGAGTCTCCAGAGCTCTGTAGATACAAGCAGCTGACCCTTTGGCGAGGGAAGGTTCAGCTCAGCAGCTTTCACACGCCTGGGCTGAGGTGATGGGGGTGAGGATGGGCTGCCCCTGACTCAGCACTCATCCTTTTCCAGCTTCACCCACTGGGGCTGAGCTAAACCCACCAAATTCCCCCTTCCCAGCTGCCATTTCCACCCTCCACAGCTTCTCCCATCCTGCTTGGTGTACTGGTGAGCTAGAGAGAGCTACAAGCCTGCAGCGTGCTCCTGGTGTTCTCCTCTTCCTTCTCCTCCACGGAGCTGTTTTTCTTCTACCTCTCCTTGTTTTTTCCTTGCTTTTCCTCCTCTTCTCCATGGCTGTAACCTCACCTGAGTTCTGGGGAGGGGGCTGGCTTCACCCTGGAGCTGTGGTTTC
>NW_008626784.1:9619-10523 GCF_000691845.1 Merops nubicus | reverse complement strand
GCGTCGCCCCCCCCCCCCGGCACCACCTGAGCATTGCAGTGACATTTTGGTGACACAGGGACACCCGGCTGGGGACTCCTGCCACCTCCTTGAGTTGGTTGCAAAGCATGTAGAGAGCTCAAAGCCCTTCCCCTTCCTTCAAGGGCACTGCTGCAGTTGTGGTTGCTGGGGAGCCGGAGCAGAGCCGGGGCATCCTCAGGGCAGTGCTGGGATTTGGGGGGACAGGGACAGGAGCCCCTCCTGCTGTTGGAGGGGGAGGTACGTCTGAGGAGCAGCCTGAGCCCCCCCTGCAGATAGGGGAGAGGTGCCTGGTACCCCCCCCTCCTAGGACCCATCCCAGTTTGGGGGGCTTCAGCAGAGCCCTGCTGGGATGGACACCCCCAAGAGCTGCAAACCCCCTCCCCACTGCCTCACTTGCCCCCCAAAGTGATGGCACCAACACTAAGAGGCTCAAGCTCTGTGCTGGAGAGGTCAGTGCTGGTTCCTGGCTCTTAATCACAGAATCATGGAGTCACAGAATCATTCGGGTTGGAAAAGACCTTTAAGGTCACTGAGTCCAACCCCAGCACTGCCAGGTCCCCACTGCCCCGTGTCCCTCACACCACATCTCCACAGCTTGGAAACCCCTCCAGGGGTGGGGACTCCACCACTGCTCTGGGCAGCCTGGCACAGCCCTGGGCAACCCTCAGGGGCAAGAAATTGTTCCTCAGCTCCAACCTCAACCTCCCCTGGGGCAACTTGAGGCTGTTTCCTCTTGTCCTGTGGCTTGTTCCTTGGGAGCAGAGCCCGACCCCCACCTCACCACAACCTCTCAGGGCCTTCAGGAGGAACCCAAGTGCTGAAGAAAACTTACCCCTGAGGCACCTCTTGCTTTGCCCCAGGGCGGGAGCTCTGTGTGTGGCTG
>NW_008626784.1:9352-9558 GCF_000691845.1 Merops nubicus | reverse complement strand
CCCGGGGGTGGCAGAGGTGCCAGAGGGGCTTTGCCTTGCAGGGAGAAGTGGTGCCACATGACGCAGGAGGAGAGGGACGACAGCCTCCGCTTCAACGAGAACATCACCTTTGGGCAGCTGGGGTGAGCAGGGCGTGGGGACCTGCTGCTGAGGGGACACACCTTACAGATGTCCCCCCCAACTGAGGATGTCCCCCGTGGTGCAGA
>NW_008626784.1:1298-9324 GCF_000691845.1 Merops nubicus | reverse complement strand
CTCCCTGGGAGCTGCTCCTGCCCCCTTAAGTTGCAAATCCAGGCTCCACGGGGTACCGCAGCCGGGCGCCATCCCAGCGCACAGTATAAAGGGATGCAGGGAGGGAGAGGAAGGTGGGAGGAAGAAAATCCAGGCACCTCAGGGTGCCAGCATGGTTTCTCAGAGCTGAGTGTCACCCCAGCAGCCAGTACGAGAGCTATGGGGAGGAAGAGGAGCGTGGAGGGAAGAAAATCCAGGCACCTCAGGGTGCCAGCATGCTCTCCCAGAGCCGAGCATCATCCCAGAGCCCACTACAAGGGGCTGCAGGGAGGAAGAGGAGGGTGGGGGGAGAAGAAAGAGCAGTCTGGCCCTACCCTCACCAAGTGCCTCTCTCCTTCCTCAGCACCTTCATCCACAACATGCTGGCCTTTGGCCTGAACAAGAAGCTCTGCAGTGACTTCCTGAAGAAGCAGGCGACCATCGGGAACTTGGATGAAGGTGGGAGCCACCCTGGGGGGGATCCACAGCCCCTTCCCAGGGTCCTGGAGGGATGGAGCCCAACTTCCAACCCGGGATGATGCTCCAGCACCCTTTTCCCTCTCCTCCACAGAGCAATACAAGCTGCTCAGCGACCACATCGAGCAGATGGCCACCGAGTAGCCACCTTGGCCACCGCTCAGCAGGGAGACGGCGGCCGCAGCGAGTGGGGAGGGGTGAAAAACCCACCTCTGGGGGAAGCTGAAGCTGGGCTACTGAAAACCAATAATCCTACACACAAGCTGCAATAAAACCTGCATGATCGTCCACCACATTGTAGAGCTGCTCCAGGACAGCCTGTAGAAATAGGAGCCAAACAGTCCCCCCTCCTCGCCAGCCCCTCGTGCATCTGTTTGCAGAGCAGGCAGCCCCCAAAGTGTATTTTGTCAGTGGAAAAAAAAACCACCCCCAAAACGAGGGAAATGCAAAAAGGGACAGCTGCAGCCCCTAGGTGTGTTTGGGAGAGCTCCAGCCCTGCTGTGAGCTGCTGCCTCTGCTCTCTGTTGGGTATCTGGGCAGGGATGTGGGTAGTGTGGGGGCTTGCTGGAAGCTGAGGTGGCTACAAAGTGCTGCTGCCTTTCTTCCTGTAGGGTTCCTTGGGAGCTGGAGGGAAATCCTGCCCTTGGGAATCCTTCCCTGCTGGGTTTTGTACCTCTGGGCAGAGAGAAAAGAGAGTTTGCTCCGGATCATTAGCCTGGATCAGCAGGAGAAAAGCCATGGCCTGGGGCAGGACTGCTGGGAGGGGAGGCAGGAAAGCAGCAGATTCTCACTCCCCTCACTGCTGGGGCTGCTGTGGGCTTGTGGCTCTTCCCAGATCCCCCCAGCTTCCCACAGGAGCCGTGCTGTTGGATTAAGCATCCTCCTTCCCCAGGGCTGCACCTCGCTGCCATCTCCTTCCCCAGCCCCTTCGTTCTCCTGAACCATAAACCTGAGTTTCCAGGGTCCATCAGTCCATTTTTCCCCATTTCTTCTTTTCCCCACGTAGCTCTTAGTTTCTGGTGTCATTTCCTAGCAGCAAAAACGATGTTTTTACCTAAACTGGGCTTCTCTTGGTGCTGGGGCTGGTGCTGGGTCTCACAGAAGGATCAGACCCAGCACTGGCTTTCCCTTGGCCAGCCTCAAACCTGGGCAGAGCTGCTGGAGGAGGATTTTTGTCAGGGTGAGGAGCTGCTGGAGGGGAGCAACGTGCATTTTGTTCCACTTTAATCCCCTCCAGCAGCCCCCTTGCCCTGATAAAAACCTTCCTGATGGAGCATGAGCAACAGGCAGCTCAGCATCAAGACCTGCATCCTGGAGCATCCCATCCCTGGGTCTGTCTCAACTCAGGGCTTCCCCCAAATCCTGCTTTGTTTCTTTATTATTATTGTTATTTTTTTCCAACATAAAAAAAAGAAGTTTAGTGGTGAAATATATATTATTTGCATGTGTATTTTTCTAAGAAAAAGAATAAAATCATTAAAATAAAATAAAAACAATGTCCTTAACCCCTTCCTGACTGGGACTGAGTGAAGGATGAGGAGAGAGAGAGATTGGAATAAATTGTCTTAAAAATGACTTTGTCTCCCAGCCCTTGTCGTGTGTTTTAATCAGATGGATCTTCTGCTTGGCCTCCATGGTCCCTGGTGCCTTCTCCAGCTCAGCTTCTCCCTTTTGATGACCTCCTTTTTGAATGGGGGAATAAACAGAGGCACCTTTTAAAGAACCCTTAGTGTTTGCCCTGCAGCCAGCCGGGCCCAAGAAGGAGGTTGAATTTTTATATTCTTCTCTCTTGTGTGCTCAATCTCTGCCACCCGAGCCCTCAGTGGAGCTGGGATCCTGCTCTGGCCTCGGGACATTTGATTTTGGTGTATTTAAAAATCAATTATTCAGTATTATCTTATTAAAAAAAAAAAACATGTTCCTTTAGATAACACTCTCAACCCATTAATCTACCACCCAGGCTTGGAGACCACAGCCCCTTGGGGCTGAGCTCATTCCCTGCCCTGCAGGGCCAGTAGCCCAGGAGCAGGGTTTCATGGCCACGTTTCTCTTGCCTTGCTCCTTCTCTTTTCTTTTTAATCACCCTCCTTGAGGCACTCCACACATTCAGGGGGGAAAACATCAGCCCTGCAGAGGTTCTACCTGAGGTTTTACCTGGGTGAGGGCTGAGCAGCTCTAGAAACCCAGAAGCCACGTGCCCTGGGATGGCTTTTGCTCCCTCCCTCTGATGAATTGCTTATCACTTTGGTGATAAGCTGGTGTGTAGAAGAAAGGAGGTGCTTTTTCCTCAGCTATTTGCTCAGCACCAGGTGCCCTTTGCAGTGGGTGCAGCCCCAGCACCTCTGATTTTGCTGGCTGGGTGCAGCCTGCCCTTGCAGAATGGTGCAGAGAGGCTCCAGCAAGAGGGATTGAGACCCTTGGCCAATTAACCCCAAGATGGGAGGTCTCCCAGTGCCCCTCCCCTGCTCACTGGGTGGTGGGCGTTGAGCTTTGATGAACTGAGGTGCATTAAAAGCAGTGAGGGGCAGCTGAGGGATGTCACCCTCCCTGGGGAGGGGTTTTGGTGGAGCTGAAAGCACCCTCGGTGTAAATCCTCAGAGGTGGGTTAGACCAGCTGTGATTTGGGGAAGGAAACCCTGGTATAGGGAAGGGTAATAGCAGAGGAGGAAGGTGCTGCACAGCCTGGCTCTCATCCCTTCCTGTATTATTTACACCCTCCAAGCAACAGCTTGAGGAAAGCTGATCTGGTTCTGGGTGATATCACCCACCCGTTACACCCAGGGCTTGGTGGTGCCCGGGTGGCTGCTCCAGCTCAGCTCTTTCAAGCCTGAGCACAGCAAGGGGCTCTCAGCCCCTCTCCCTCCTGCCAGGGAGAAAAAAGGACGTCTGCCTGCTGGGCTCGGGGGGGGTTTTATTGCTTCTCTATTAAAGCTGCTAAAAATCTTTCCATTGTAGCCGTGTCTGGGAGCGATAAGTATTCATAACAGAGGGGATTCAAGATGGGCTTGGTTGTAAAAACACCTCTAAGCTGCCTGGATTTATGGCTGTTAAATCATCCCTTTGCTCATCTGTCACAGCTTTTTCAGATGTTCATCACTGAACAACAGCAAAGTTGGGGCCATAATTTGTGGCACAGTGAGAGGAGCAGGAGGGAGGGGAGTCCTCTCCACCAGGAACCAGCTCGGGATTTATGGAGCCCAGCCCTTAGCTCTTTGGGGTTGGTTTTTTTTTTCCTCTCTTTGACTCTCTCAGCTCTCTCATGCTGCTGCCAGCTTGCTCGGCCAGCTGGAGCCAGGCTGGTGGATTTAGAGCCACGCTGGGAAGTTTGGCAGCAGCCTTGGGGGAATTGGGGGCCAGCCCTCGCCCGCAGCGGGCTCCGCAATGCGGGGCTGCGCCTCTCACCCCGCCTGGGATCTGCTTCGGGCTTGGATCTCCCCATCCTCCCTCTGTTTTGGGGTGCAATGTGGGGGAATCCCACCCACCCCCACCACAGAAGGCTGTGGAGAGCCAAGGTTTGGACCAGACGTCTTGCAGCAGCAGCAGCATGAGAATCACTCCATGCTGTGCAAGGCAGCGCTGCTGGAGCTGCCCGCTCTGCCAGTCCCTTCTTTCCCAAAACAGAGCATGGAAAATCCTTTTGGGGTGAAGCCTCTGGCTTTGTCCAGCTGCTGGCAACGCCTGCAGAGTGCCCAGGATGTGACAGGAGCTGCCAGGCACCGGGTGCCACCGCGTCGGCACCAGCAGCCCGCACGGGTGGTGCCAGCTCTTGCAACGCCAGCCCAGGACCCCAAAACATCTGGCCGAGGTGGTTTTGCCCCCTCAGTTTTTGCCGGGTGTGCCAGTAATCGGTTTCTTAGCCCCATCAAGTGTCTGCCAAGCGAACTGCATTGCTGGCTCCCAGTTTTCTGGCCCCTGGGTCAAGCTGGGGGAGCACTTGGTCCCTTATCCCACACGGGCATCAGAGCAAAATATGCGGCTGTTGGTGCCTGCAAAGCCAGGATGGCCCTGGAAAAATCCCTGGCAGATGTGGCCCCGTCTGTTCCCCCCCTGGAAAACACCAGGGAGTGTCTGTGTGGTGCAGAGCAGGAGCTGGTTTGCTGTTGGGGGCCCCAGCCATCCCCCCACGGTGCCCCTCGGTACCCGGGCAGGTGAATAGTGAAGGTGAGTGTGGAGAGCTGCTGGTGGGGGTCGCTGTCGGGGGGGACACTGCCCAGGGTGGAAGGGCTGGGGGCTGGGCTTTGCAGGAGACCCCCAGAAGCAACGTGTTGTGCCTACCTGGCTGCATTGCTCCCGTTTTTAGATTCCCTGGTGTCTCATATGGAGAGGCTCAGCCTTACCTAGGCACTTTGGGGCTCTCTCTCCACGAAATGCTGCTGAGTTTCCTAGAATTTTTAGGAGGGAGACCTGCTGAAATTCCTTTATTCCTCCCTCCGGATATGAAGCATCTCCAGAAGATGTTTCCTCTTGTCCTACGGTGTCTAAGAAAACTCAGAGGACTCATTGGTGCCCTGTTTGGATGGGAAGGATGTTTAACCTTTAATTCTCTCAACTTAGAGATGGATCCCACCACTAAAGCTTTTGATTTTCTCCTTCTCTGAATGATTTGCAATTGAAATGGGAAGATTCCCGTGGAGAAACAGGCCTTTTATTTATTCTATTTTATTTTTCTCCTTTGCAGGAGGCTGAACTTCCCAAATCTGTTTTATGGCAGCCCAGGGATGCTGCTGGGAGGAGATGCTCTGTGGCTCCTTTTTCGGAAGGGCTCCGAGGCAAGGCTGAGTCACTTGGTGCTGCAGAGAGGGCCCTGGACAGTAACAAAACACATCTGTCCTCTGCAGGCACAGCCCAGATGTGAGTCACATCCTCTCCCTCTGCTCTCTCCACCCCAGTCGCTGCGCTCGGACAAGGTCAGTGCAGCTCCTTGGCTGGCCAGGAAGGTGTGTGGTGGTGTCCTGGCTGAATTTTTGTCACCAGGTTTTCACCCAAGCACTGATTTGTCACTTCAGGTTCCCCAAAGGGCACTGAGCTCAGCTGTGAGTGGTCTTTGCCATGGGCTCAGCCCAACTTGCTCCTCTTCAAGCAGAGCAGGGTGTGCAGCCCTGCAAAGGTTGGATGAGCTGGAAAATCCCAGGTCTTTCCTGCCAGCTTGTGTTCTCTCTTGGCAGGTCCCTCTGGAGCTGGTGGGGTATGATGCTTGAGGATGCATCAGGGGAGACCTTCTGGCTCTGCACAGCTCCTGACAGGAGCCTGGAGCCAGGTGGGGGTCAGGCTCTGCTCCCAAGGGACAAGGGACAAGACAAGGGGAAACAGCCTCAAGTTGCCCCAGGGGAGGTTGAGGTTGGCCCTGAGGAACAATTTCTTGCCCTGGAGGGTTGCCCAGGGCTGTGCCAGGCTGCCCAGGGCAGTGGTGGAGTCCCCACCCCTGGAGGGGATTCCAAGCCATGGAGATGTGGTGTGAGGGACACGGGGCAGTGGGGACCTGGCAGTGCTGGGGGGACACTTGGACTTGATGATCTGAAAGGTCTTTTCCAGCCAAAACAATTCTATGATTCTGTGCTTCCCTAGTGGAGAGGACACAGTGCTAACAGAGGCTGAGCCCATGAAGCTGTTCCCTTCTCTCCCCCTTCCAGCTGGTGCAGCAAACCTCTGGTGCCAAACACCAAGGGTTTCTCTGTGCCCAGCACCTGCCCGGTGGGTGTGGGTCCTGCTGGGGCTCTTCTGTGGGTCCACAGCACGGGATGGCTGCTGAGCACGTTGGCTTGGGCAGAGCATCAGCACTGCTGCTCCTGGAGCTGCTTCTGGCAGCACCGTGAGAGCTCTTTGCAGGTTTATTCCAGCCCTGGGGCTCTTCCATGTAGCCTGGCTTCCTGCACGCCCTGGGGGGAGCAGGCTCCGGAGCTCCCTCCAGCCAGAAATCCCAGCCTTGATCCTGGGGAGCTCGTGGAAAGACCTAAAGCCTTGCCTGTGTTCTGGCTGTGAACGCAGGGGTGGCTGAAGGGTGATTCTCCTCTCACAGCTCGGGTGGAGGGATGTGGTTTCCCCTGCGGGTGGCTGCTCTGCTCAGCTGCATCCCCAGGCTTGTGCTTTATGAGTCATTTTTTTGCAGTTCCTCGAGGAAAGGGGACATTTTCAGCTGCAGCCATGGGACAGAAACCCCAGGAGGGCCAGGTGGGACGTGGGGCCTCTTGTGTCACCTCTACACAAAGGCACCTTCTCCAGCCTTTAGCTGAGATAAAACCCGTGTCCTCCTCCCCGGGGAATGGGCATGCAGGGTGTGAGAAGCTCTCCAAATAAGAAATCCAAGGATGTGGCACAAATAAATGAAAAGCTTGAGGTCCCCACAGGATTACTGGTGGGGCTGGCAGCCAGCAAAGCTGCTTCTGCACCGAGGGGAGGCAAAATTGAGCAGTTTTCCTTGGCTGGCCTCTCCTGTCACTTCCAGGCAGGACGCTTGGCCAGGGCAGGGGACAGGAGGGATGGGCAAGGCCACTGCTTGCTGCCCACAGTCTCCTGGCTTTGCTGGCGCTCAGACAGTGCTGGGAATGGATCTGAAGTGACCTCTCCAGCCCCGTGGGGCGGTTGCTTTGGCCTGTGGGTTTTGGCAGCCAGCTCCTCTCCGTCCCCGCCGCGGGGATGCTTGGAGAGGAGCCGGTCCCCAGAGCAGGGAAGGAAAAAGATGCTGGAACACGCTTGGCTGGGAGGCCAACTTTCCCAAGATGGCACTGTGGTGTTTTTTTATAAGCTGTCACTGCCAGGAGAAAAGAGGGGGGGGAGAAAAAAACCCAACCCAAGCTCCTGAATAACACGCGCCCGGTGCAACTGCGCAGGGCAAATATTTGACGTGCTGAATAAAATGAGCAGGAGGGAGACGTCAGGATCCTGCACCCGGGAGCTCTGACTCATGTTCTCACAGCAAGTGGCACTTCAGACACCTTCCCTGCAGGCAGCTGCCAAATGTCCCCGTCCCCAGAGTGCTGCAGGCAGAGCCCAGCCTTCCCACACCCAGCGCTGGCACCCCAGGGGTGAAGTGATACCCCAAAACGGGCTGGGGGAGCCTCAGGGGTGATGGAGAGGCAGCAGCAAGGGGGTGTCCGGGGGGGGTTGCACCCTCTGCTTCATCCCCCCACCTCCCCCCTGCTTCGTGGGGGTGCTGAGCTCGGGTCCAGTCACCTCCCCAGCTTCATTCATCATTAGGGTGCTCGTGTAGAACCCCCAGCCCAAAAATGCTGCAGCCACCTCGCTGCCTGCCCGCTGGGCTTCCCCTCCTGGCTCCGATTCTGCAAACTCTGGGTAATTCCTCCCCTTCCAATAGGGATTTGAAGCCCGTGCAGAAGCAGCAGCGTTTTTCTGGGCAAGCTGCTGGGGTGGAAAGCTCGTTCGTGCAGCAAAGAACGAGCCTTTAAGCCGAGCTCTGGGGGCTCTCTGCAGGGGAAACGCTGAAGATCTCAGCCGAGCTCTGCTTTCCCAGCATTTATGGTTTGGGGGGGGGGATAACCTGCGGTTCAAGCTCTTTTGCAGGGGGGGAAGGGGG
>NW_008626784.1:662-1264 GCF_000691845.1 Merops nubicus | reverse complement strand
CCCGCGGTGGCTGGGACAGGGACAGGCTGTCCCCACCGTGTGCTCACGCTGGTGGCACTGCCTGCCTGCAGGGACAGCTTGTGCCCGCTGTGAGGACAGAAAGTATTTTGCCATGTGCTTCGGTTTTGCAGCTCGTGTGTGACTGCGAAATATCCTCCCCCCCTTCCCTTCCCCATCCCTGACTGCAAGTCCACATGTCTCTCTTATGTTTTTTTGCTTTTTAATTGCTATAATTTGTCCAGCTCTTACTCATGGGCAGGAGCAAGGCTTGGCTTTGAGCTCTCTCAGTGGATTTCTTCTGGTTTTGATGCTGTGCAAAGAAAACCCCCCCCCCAACCCCTCCCGTGGTGCCCGGGACGTGCGTCCCGTGCTCGGGTAATTTTGCTCACTGGAGTAATTTCCTTGCCCCCCCCCCCAACCCCCCTCCCGTGGGATTTCTCTTGTGAATAAAGCTATATGTGGGATCAGTCTGAAAAACCACAGCCTGGGAAATTTATGCCGAGGAAGGGAGGAGAGAGATGGTTCCTTTGCAGGCGAGCAGGGGAGCTTATTGCTGCTCTCATTGCAGGCTAGAGGGGTGGGGGGCTGCTAATTTGGTGGAG
>NW_008626784.1:0-545 GCF_000691845.1 Merops nubicus | reverse complement strand
GTGTGGCTGGGGCTTGGCTCCTGCCATGGTTTTCCAGCATCCTGGAGCTTGTGGTGGCTTTTCCCTCTCTTGGGTAGGAGAGGGAGCCCGGCTGTGCCACTGGCAGCAAGTCGGGGTCTCTCCATCTGCACTGTGCCCAGGATGGGGGGAGAGGGTGAGGACGAGGGCTTGAGAGAAAGCTGCAAGATCAGGGAAGAGAGTAGTTGATGAAAACGCCTCTCTCTGCTTGGAAGAGTGAAATCTGAAGTAGCCAGGGCAGGCAAATGAAAGGTTTTGCAGGAGGCACAGGGAGAGCGCTGGGCTGAGCCCCGAGCTGGGGGCACAGCTCGAACCAGGGGATGGAACTGGGCTGTGCTGGGACACGTTCCCTGGTCCTGCTCCTGCAGCCACAGCTGACACCCCCCATCCCTGGGGGGCACCCCAGGAGCTGCTCGGGAGGCCGGGCTCATCCTGCACCCTCCTCAGCATCTCCCATCCCTGGGGATCCCCGGCACCCCCTGAGCCCCAGGTGCAGCCCACGACCTGCGTGTCCCCCCCCGGGCAGC
>NW_008626783.1:10660-18890 GCF_000691845.1 Merops nubicus | reverse complement strand
TCCTCCTGTTCAGGTGGAACCTCCTGGGTTCCAGTTGGTGCCCCTTGCCCCTTGTCCTGTCACTGGGCACCACTGACCAGAGTCTGGCCTCAGCCTCTTGCCCCCCGGGGCCCTTTAGCTCTTGCTCAGCATTGATCAGATCCCCTCTGAGTCTTTCCTGGGCTGCACAGCCCCAGGGCCCTCAGCCTGTCCTGGTCCCGGAGGTGCTGCAGACCCCTCAGCATCTTTGCAGCCTCCACTGGACTCTCTCCAGTAGTTCCCAGTCCTCTCTGTTTATATTAGTGGGATTTGAGAGCCCATCCCAACAGCCACTTTATCAAATATTACTAGAGCTGCCACCACTGGATTTTACTGCAGCTGCTGGACACTTTTAAGATGCAGCCAGACACAGGGTGCTGGGCCACCTCACTTAGAGTGTGCTTTTGCCAAGAAAGGTTGAACCAGAAGTTCCTTGAGGTCCCTTCAAGCCTGATATTCTGCAGTTCTGTTTTGCCCCTGCACGGGGTGCATTAAATGAGTGACTGCAGCACGACTCTCTAGGTGCACACAGGGCTTGGGGTCAGGAGAATCCGTGTCCCAACATCCTTCCCCTTCTCCCACGACAGCCCCACCAAATTCACCCCCCCCTCTGCTCCCACCCCGGCTCGGGGCCGCCAGCAGCACGCACAAAATAAAACCCATCTCGGGGAGGGTGTTATAAAGCTGTGTTTATTACAGCAGCTGCTGTAGCTGCTTCCCTGCATGCTCCTCTACAGCCGGGCCGGGAAAGTGCTTGCTCCAAGTGCAGACAGGGGGATGTACAACCAGCACACTGCTTCCCAAGGCAGGACTGTGGCAATCCCCGGCGTTAACCAGCAGGAGACAGATCAATAGGAGAGCCTCTCAGTGCAACCTGCAGTCATGATATGCATCTATAATTTATGGTACAATCTTGTAAACTAGAAGCGTTACAGCACCAGCCGTCGGGCTCGGGGTATTTACAGCTCCAGGATACCTGGCAGGCATTAAAAGGGAAGGGTCTCCAACATCTCTGCTTGGCTGAGGTCTGTGGGTCCCTTCCCACGGGGCTCCCCGAGGATGCGACGCCGGCTGGGATGTTTCTGCACCCCCAAGAGCTGCCCCAGCGTTTGTACCCCCGAGGAGGGCAGGGAGCAGCTGGGGAAATGCCCCTGTGGGCTGGATGCTGCCACAGGGCTGTTGGGAATGGGGAACATCCTGGGGGTTTTAAGAAAACCCTTCAGGAAAATGATGCCCCAGCTCCCTTCCCTCATGCTGAATTAGCCGGCCAGCATTGCTCATTAGCATGTAGCCTGATAATTACTCAGGCAAATGTGGTTTTCTGTCTTCAAAAGCCTTTGGCTGGGAGTGTTACTGCTATCCCAGGAACGAGAGGCATTGTTGTGGGGCTGATTGATGCCCAAGTACCACTGCACTCATCGATCGCGTTCCCAAACGCTGCTGATTTGTATTACAAGGTCTTTTGAAGAACCAGCCTAGAAAAGGAGGAAGCTTCTCGTGTACCAAAAAAAAAACAAAACCAAAAACTGATCTCCAAACGTCTATAAAATCCATACTCTTAAAAATTCTTATAAAGATTTTCTCTAGCATAGGAAATACGATGGGAAGTCGTCTGCTCTGTGCGTGGAGACGTGCGGTTATTTACAAATGCCACATTTGTTTTCTTGAGTGTACAGTACTGCTCAGGAGAGGCTGTCTGGCTTGTGGAGAGGCTCATTTACCATCCACCAGCGCGCCAGGCTGACCTGCTCTCCTGTCTCAACAAAGTAGAGAAAAAGTCATTTACTAGCATCGTGAAAACAGACTAAAAATAGCCGGTTTCTATGGCTACTGGGGCTGGGAGACTCCTGAGGAACATGTCTGGGTAGGTCCCTTCGTGATGAAATCCAGACAGTGGGATAAAAGAAAAGGACAATAAAAAGAGGTTTAATGCTTTGAGCCTCGTTAGGCAGCATCAGGGAGGCGCTGGGAGGACGGTGCTGTGCCCTCTGCGTGGGCGCCGGGTGCTTCTGCAGGGATTGATGCAGGTTTATTCGGGGGGAATTGGGCAAATTCGTTGGCTCGAGCAAAATCCCAAAGAAAAGGCTTGTCTTTAAGCAGGGCTTTGTTGAGTCAGGGCTTCCTTAGCGTAAGCCCATCTCTGCCTGCTTGTGCTTGTTGCTCACGTGCTTTTGCATAGAATGGGGCTGAGACACATTTTAGGAGAAATCTCCATGTTGGGATCCAGTCCAAGCTCATTGCTGTATAATTAGTATTTTCGTAGACATCTCAATATACAGACTGGCTGTCTGGATTTATGCTGGCATAAAAATAAAGGTCCATTTTGACCCGTAATAAACCCTAGAGCAGTGATTCATCCCTAGGGGTTTAGCTCCAGGAGTGCATTGCCTGTGTGGTCACCAGGCATCACAGGGAGGCTGTGCAAAAAATCAAGTCCCATTCAAGAGAGACGCTTTGTCTTTCACCAACTTTCTCTCTTTTTTTTTGGCCCAAAGATAAATCCAAAGGTCCTCGCCAAGGACGGCGCTGGGGCTGCACACCCTGAACTGGGGAGGCTGTGCTGATGTGCAAAAATAGGAACAGAACCAGGTCAGCGTTTTCCCAAAACAACACCAGCTTCCCCGTGCCCACCTGCAGCTGCCTGGAACTGCCTGTGCTTTGTCCTCAAAGTCACATTTGGGGGAAAAAAAAAACCCTGGTGTTTTGGGGCAGCCACAAAGACTGGCTGGTTTTTGAAGCAGAGGAAGATGAGCCCAAGGGGAGCTGACCAGGCACGGGCTGGGAGGATGGAGCCTGACCATGAACTGCAGATTTTATCAGGCTGCTGAGAGATTTCTCCAGCACAGGAACGTCGAGCAGCTGGAAGAAAATCCTGTCTGTGCGAGGGAGAAAGGGCAGCTTTGACCAGATGATTTCTGAAAAGAAAAACAAAACAAAAATAGACGTTTTTCTCTCGGTTACCACTTGGGATGCAGAAATTGCCCTGGCTGCAGCAAACACAGCACTCCTCTTCAACCCAGTGCCCTACATCAGGCTGGAGCTTGTGGGGTGTTTGAGTGGGAGGTGCCTGCCCTGCTGAGGAGCATCTGCCTCGGGATTGCTGCCCTAACTCCCTGCTCCTTTTGTCACATCTCCAGCAAAACCTTCAAGAACGTGTTAGAAGATAAAGAGTTCAGGCTGCAGCTTTTTCCTTGGCTTGCCTGCTCCAGTCTGTGCGTGGACCCTTCACAAACAGCTCAACCTCTCAGACCCTCCCGGGGCAGGACCACCTCCATCACCAGCCCCTCCGAGGATGGAGAGCGTGCCCCTTGCCCCCACACAAACACACATGTTTTGGTCCCCGACCCGGCTATTGTCATGCAAATAAACATCTGTAGGCTCCCCCTAAGCCAATATTTACAAAGGCACTACGATGCCTGTCTTGGAAGTGAGCCTGAGGCCATGCTTTGGTTATTTTGATCATTAAAGCTGATTTTTCCCAACACTCCAGCAGCAGCTCCAGACCCTGGATCCTTGGTGCAGGCAGCTCCTCATTTCAGACCATGTTTCTTCTATCCCCAGGGCTGGTGCAGGGGTGTCACTGGCTGCTGCTGGCTTCACCTCAGCCTGTTGGTGCTGGAGGAGAAGCTTGGGGTGCACAGGAGGGGATGAACCAGGGGGGCATCCCCCCTAAAGCCCCAGCAGGGACCTGTCCAGGGCAGCCCCTGGTGAGAGGAGCCTCCCTCCTCCCTGCATCCCACCATCCCCTCTGAGGGAAGTTGGATGCTTTCCTTAGTGTAATAGGATTAAAGAAGGATTATTGCTGGTGGGAACAAATGTATCTTCTGGGAGCAGGGCTCTCCTCTGCCCGAGGAGGGACGGGGGGTGGAGGCTCTCTCCATAAACCCTGGGAACCCAGGGTACAGCAGAGGCTGGTGTTGGAATGGGGATTTGCAGAGAGCCCGGCTGTATTCTGAGCCAGCTCAGCACCAGAGAGGACAAGGTCCTTCTTGCACACTCTGCTGCATCCTTTGCTCCAAGGATGTCCACAAGGAGCAGCCAGGACACAGGTGATTCCACAGCCTCAGCTTCAGGCTCACTGCTTGTCCCTGGAGGGTCCCTGCCCCTCCCTTTGTCTCTGCAGAGGGGGGAAAAGCCTCAAGAAAGCCTCAGAAAAGCACTTAGGAAACCTCTGGCCGCACAACTCCAGCTTGTAGTTCATAACCACTGACATCAGTGAGATTTATCTGCTACAGCATCACCCCAGTGCTGTTGCTTCTGGAACAGAGAACTGAAAACGGATGGAAAAGTCAAAGGCAGAGGGTCTGAATTTGGAAGGGCAAGAGGAAATCTGAACAATAAGCAAACTCTTCATCTATAAAAATGCCAGGGGTTGTGCAAAGGTGGGGGAGAGAAAGGGGCAGTGAGTGTTTGTGCTGTGACAAGAGCTGTCAGCTGCCCAGGCTGCTCTGAAGCATACGCTGCCCTCTTCAAATGCTGCCACTGGAAAGAGAGGAAAAAAAAAACAGGTTTGCTTTTGCCCACTGCAAATTTGTCACTGGAAGGTGTCCGGGTGGCTCGGAGGGGTGAGCAGCACGGGGCTCAGCTCCTGGCAGGTTTGCTACAGAAAAGCACCAGGCTGGAGTCTGGTGGGAAACAATGTGCAGCTGAAAGGACCTTCAGCTATAAATCTAGAGGTCAAGTCATTATGACGAGGGAATCAAAAAGCACCACAAGCCATTTATGAACACAATAGAGGTCAATCCAGGAGCAAACCATTTTGCTCGGAGCCGTGCTGGAAAACATATTGTTGCTCTGAGAGCTACATCCATCCAGAGAGGTGGGAAGTTCTCTTTAAAAATAACTGTCGCTCGAGCTCTTAAACAGTCATCCTGCACTTGGTTCATTTGTTGTGTTCTCAAATGTGTGCTGGGTGTGGGTGAGTGTCTGCCTGTCTCAGCTCCACGTCCTACATTCATTGAACACCTGGGAAGCCCTCGCTGGAGATGGGAATATTCAAGACACAGGGAAAACCTGAACGGGTGGAAATGAAAATGTGTATTTTGCATCCCAAGGCACGTGCTGGGTGCTGCACAGCAGGACCCTGCTGTGCTTCCAGCAGAGCTCCCAGCTCATCCCAGACCCATCCAGGGGACTCACCACCACCAGGAGCCCCTGCAGCACCAGCCCATCAGGCACCAGCCTCCTCTCTGGGGCTGCTCTCAGGGCAATGCTGAACCTCCACCTAGACACAAAACCTCAGGGTGGCTGTCGACTGCACGTTGTTAACTGCCAGACCATGATGGATTTGTAAACCACGAGGTTTAGCAGCAAAGGTTACACAGTAATGAGCTGAGCCAACCCCCCTCAGCCCCACGGTAATAATTTAGCTTCTGTAAAGCCCGACTGAGCGAAGCTGCCTGTGATTTTCCTCAAACCCCTGCTTGTGATGGGCTCTCTGAGTGCCCAGACAGCTCCAGCTCCCCATGCTGCACTCACAAGGGTTTCCCTGCTTGGATTATCGTTAGCAGGGACCCAGCTTATGTCTCCCCAGGAGTGGGTCACCATCAACCAAGCCAAAATGTGGGTGCATCAGCACTAACCTCAGCCACCCACAGTGCCTGGGTGAAGCAGCTCTTTGGTGAGGCTTAAATAAGAGGCTGATGCTGCCCCAGAGGTCCCAGAGGCATTCCTGCTGTCACCAACCACAGTGTTTCCCCCCAATCTGTGCATGCCAGACTGAACGTGCTTAGCTGGATGGTGACAGACAACAGGGAAGCCAGACTGCTCTCCTGGCTGGTCCCTTGCAGGGCACCTCCCGTGCCACCCTGTGCCCTCTCTTGCTCTGAAACCTGCACCCCAGCTGGAAACACTGCCCAGGAGCTGCACGGCTGGATCCCACAGCTCACATCCCTTGCCCTTAAAGAGGGGGAAAAAATAAAGTACCTCAAGTTTCCCAGCCCTGGGGGCTGACACACAGAGACCACACTGGTCCATGCCCTCCTGGTCCCCCCTCGGCTGCCACCTCTGAGCTGGCTCCAAGCAGCACATCCCACACCAGTCAGCTGCTTCCCACCACTGCCTGCACAACAGGCACCCAGCAGAGAGGATTTAAAGCTCCTCAGCTGCACCTTGTCTTATTAGTGCTCCTGGCCAGGCTGAGGGGTTTGTGCTAAATCCTTTGGATAAGAAAATAAAATAATAGCCCTGTTGGTTCTGGATGTTGGCTGAGCCAACAAATCTGCTCTGAAGGGGAGCTGTCAGTGGCACGTACAGCTCTGTTTGCCCAGTCAGAGTCTGGTCTGGGAGCACTGGGCAAACCCTGGAAAGGTCAAGGCAATTAATCACAGGGGGAGGATTTATTCTCCAAGTGTGCTTGTCCCCCCACGGTGGGGGCTCCTCGGGGGTACCAATCTGCTCGAGTCATGCTGATGGGCAGCACACACGGGTGCCCCTGAGCATTTCCCCTCTCCTGGGGCTGTCCCTGCTGCACACAGGAGCACTGGGGCCACTGCAGCTGCTGGTGCCTGGAATGAGATCTCGAATGCAGGGTGCATTCAGGGATGGGAACCAGGCACTGAGACCCAAGCAGCCATCCCCAAACCCCAGGGGACCCTGGCTCAGCAACACTCACCTGCTCTCAGCGTGCAGAGCCCGGGGCTGTTTGGAAGGTATCTGAGTGGGGATTTCAGTCTGAGACACCTCCAGGGGGGCACAGAAGGCAGAGAGCTCCTGTATGGCTTCAGCAGTGGGTGGGAAGGATGCACAGACTGAGTTGAGGGCCATGGGGACAGCCTCAGGGGGCAAGGAGAGCATTCAGCCACCGTGGAGGAGGTGGTGGCAGGAGCAGGACTAACCCTGGGGCCAGCAGCTCCTGCCCAGCAGCCCCGGGCATCGCTCTGGGTCCCAGGCTGAGGGTCTCCATATGGAGATGGGAAGTGCAGTATGGAAGAATTTAAGGATTTCTGCTCTGCAGGACGTGTTGACACTAGAAATGCCCCTGGGGGGAATCTCAGTAGCCCGAGCTCAAGGATTCTGGCCCTTCTAGAAAAAGGAAAGAACCTTCCACTGAGCCCCATGGCTTGGGTATGCAAAGGGTGGGATCACACACCAAGGTGTCCCCCCAGCCCCGTGGCTCTGGAACTCCCAGTTTGCACCAGTCACACAGGGAGCAGCATCAAGCAGGGTCGGTGTGTGTGGTGCCTCTGAAACACTCTGGTGTGCTGCAGCATGGGCCAGGCAGGGCAGACCTGCAGAGAGGCTTCTCAGAGCCACAGACATTTGCTGAACACAGACTTTAAAAAAAAAAACAAACCCCAAACCAGCTTATTTTTACCTTCAGCCAGTTCTGCAGCAGCAGGACAACTGACCAGCCAGGGGCCAGCCTCTCTGGCACGATGACTCCAGGAAGGACAAAGTCTGGCCCCAGCTCCTGAAAACCCCTCCAGGTCTGCCTGTGGAGACTTGTTGGAGCAAGGGCAGGTTGGCTCGCTCAGGGAGGAAATCTCCACCCCACTGGGATGCAGGGTCCCTCCAATGCTGGCTGCTTGGGTGCTGGGGGCTCAGCACCCAGCCAGGTTGGGTGTCCAAGCAGAATAGCTGCAGCACCTGGATAATGTCCAGAGCATCTGCTTCTGCCTCTGGGCAAGGTCATGCCTGTGCTTCGGCTCTCCCCTGGCCACAGAAGTATCTGGGAAGAGGGAGGGGAGGGACAATGAGAGGAGCTGCAGGATAAGTGTGTTAGAGCAGATTAACCAGCTCCCCCCATGCTGCTGCTCTCGATGAGTGAATCCATTGCTCAGCCCCAGGCTCCCCTTCTCCTGCCAAGCACCATCCCGGGCACAGCAGCTTGGCTGGGCAGCCCCCCACCCCCTGGGACACCCCGAGACAGTGCAGGGAGAGGGTGATGCCCGGGGGGAGCTGGTCCTTGGAGAGCAGAGAAGAAAGGAGGCAGCAGGCACCCCCCCAGCACTCCCAGCCTACCAATGGGAAAGGGATGGAGTCCTGAGGCACAGCTCCTCACACCGCTGTCTCCTGCTCTGCACTGGACTCTTCTTTCTTCCTCTTCATCTTGCAGAAGCCATGGAGCCCACAGAAGCAAGCAAAGGTGAACTGGGGCATCCCCTGGAGCAGGAGAGGTGTGGGAGCAACCCCCAGAGACCTGGATGCGGACAGGGAGAGGAGTCAGGGGAGTCAGGGCATCCTGCGGCCGCACGAGGGGTGCAGGGGCAGG